>NW_012135969.1:7418942-7610992 GCF_000956105.1 Propithecus coquereli
ATATTTTTAGTTGTCCGATTAATTTCTTTCTAATTTTAGTAGAGACGGAGTCTCACTCTTGCTCAGGCTGGTCTCGAACTCCTGAGCTCAAACAATCCTCCCGCCTCGTCCTCCCAGAGTGCTAGGATTACGGGCGTGAGCCACCACGCCCGGCCCTGTTTTCTTATTTTAGATTCTCTTTAAGATACACTTGAGGCACTAGTGGGCTGTGCTGGCCAGGGTGGGCGGGGAGGGCTGAGGCTAAGGCTGAGCAGCCCTCCTGGCACCTGCCTGGGAGCAGAGAGAAGTCGACCCCAGTGAACTCCCTCAGAGCCAGTGGCTCGCTCAGCTGATGTTTATTGAATGTCTGTGAGGCCAGGCCCGGGAAATGTATAGAGAACACAAGAAGAAAGAGAAAATCTAAATAACTCTGTATCTATTATATTAATTTGGCAATTTAATACTTTCCCACAAAGAAAACTCTAGGCCTAAATGGCTTTCATTGGTGAATTCTGTCAAGCATTCAAGGAAGATATAATTCCAAATTTATATGCTCTATTAAGAGGATGGGACCTTTCCAGCTTATTTTATGATGCCAGCATGATCCCAAACCAGACAAAGACTTTACAAGAAAAGAAAGCTCCAAACCAATGTCATCATGAACATAGACACAAAACTTCTTACCTGTGGTGCACCTATAGTTCCAGCTTCTCGGGAGGCTGAGGCGGGAGGATCCTTTGGGCCCAGGAGTTCGAATCCAGTCTGGGAAACACAGGGAGACACCTTCTATGAAAGAAAAAAAATCTTTAATAAAATATTAGCAAATTGAATCCAGAAATATACAAAAAAGTAATGTAGCAATATATAAAATGATGATATATCATTACCATTACATTCCTGGGTTTACCAGGATTTAACATTTGAAAATTAATCCATATAATTCATCATATTAACAGAATAAAGGAGAAAATCATATACTCATCTCAGTAGATGCAGAAAAAGGGTATGATAAAATTCAACACCCATTCATGATAAAAACTCTCAGCAACTAGGAATAAAAGGAAACTTCCTCAATCTGATAAGGGCTATGTGTTTAAAAACTATTGATAACACAATAATGTTATATAGTATGTTATGATAATATGTAAAATATTACATAATATATAATAATTTATATAATATACAATACCATAAAACTATAGCTACCATAAGAGTGATTGAAAGCTTTTCTCTACACATCAGGTAAGAAGCAAGAACGTCCACTCTCACCATTTCTATTATATTGTGGTCCTAGATGGTACAATGAGATAAGGAAAAGAAATAAAAGGCATATAGATTGAAAAGGAAAAAGAAAACTGTCTTTATTTACAAACGACACGATTGGCTGTGTAGAAAATAGTAAGTAATTTACAAAAAAGTCTACTAGAACCTATAAATGATTTTATCAAGTTCACACGATACTTGGTCAAATATCATCTATTTCTAAATATTAGCAAAAAAAAAATTGAAAACAAAATAAAATACCACTTGGAATAAAAAACATAATATGCAAAGGGATAAACTTAACAAAGCATGTATAAAACTTGCACTCTATAAACTACAAGAAAAAAAGCTGAGAGAAATTAATACCTAAATGAATGTAGAAAATAGAACAAAAGACTCAATATTGTTAAGATGTCAGTCCTCCCCAAATTGATCTGTAGAGGGACTTTGTCAAAATTATTTTGATTTTGCAATCAACTTTTAAAAATGACTCTCTAAAATTTATTTGAAAAAATAAATGCTCGCATATAGCTAAAACAATCTTAACAGCAAAGAGTAAAGAAGGAGGACTTAACTAAGCGGGTATTAAGGCACACCACAAAGCCATGGCGATGATCAGCATGTTGGTTCCAGAACAAATAGAGTAATAGCACGTGATAGAGAGTTTAGAAATATACCCGGAGAGGTGCTGCCAATCAGTGGCAGGAAGGATAGATTGTTTCATAGATGCTCTGAACATAGAGAAAATGAAACTTGGATCACTCCCTAATATCACATACAGAGGTAGACTTTAGATGCATTAAGTCCTAAATGTGAAAGGTAAAAATATAAAATAGAAGAAAATGCAGGGATCTATCTTTGTAAGCTAGCGTGGGGAATGTCTTCAATCTCCAAAGGCAAAAAAAATGAACAAATTTCATTACGTTAACACCAAGGATTTCTATTCAAATAAGCATATCCTAGACAAAATGAATAGATACATACGGAATGAGAGGAGACATTCACAATAGCTAAAATAAACAAGAGAATATGCAGGAAAATCTAGAATATGTAGACTTACAAATGAATAAGGAAAAAGCAACCCAATTAAAATAAAGGACAAAAGACAGAGACATGCAATTTTCAGGAGAGTAAGCCTATGCGTGCATAGGAAATGATGCTCCAGTTCACTAGTAATCAGCAAAACATACATTAAAACACCCATGAGGTAGCCCTTTACAACTATAATATTGGTGAAAATTCAAAAACTGATTACTGTCAAGTGTTGGCTAGAATGTGCATCTGTTTCTGAACTCTCTGAAACATGCATACACTACAATCCAGCAGTTTTCCTCCTGGTGGAACCCTCACACAGATCAATAAGGAACATGTATGAAGATATTCGTTGTACGTTACTCAGGGTAGCAAGGAGAACGGCCACTTGAGTAGTGTGGAGAGGTGAAATGCGGTGGACATACTCCATGGAGTACTATGCAGCAGAAACAAAACATAAAACACAGAAACGTGGATGGTTCTTAGAAATGTAGTTCTGAAGGGGAAATGTAAGTAGGAAATAGGATGCAAATATGTATTGTGTGACATTTACATAAATTAAAAATGCATGTACATATTTTTCAAGAAAACATACAAACCAAAAAATACACATCACTTCAATGATTCAACAGGTATTCATCGAGTGTCCATCCTACGCCAGCCCATGTTCCAGGGTCTTGACATTCAGCAGTGGACAAAACAAAGATCCACGACCTCATGAAGCTTGCAGTTAGCACAGACAAAAAGCAATATTCATGACAAATAAGCCAATTATACATTATATTAGAAAGTAATAAGTGCTCTAGGACAAAAGAAAAAAGTAGGACAGGATGTTGAAGATTAAGGGTGGAAGGGTGGTGAGGGGAGGCTTCCTTGAGAAGGTATCTGTGAGCAAAGCCCTGCAGGAGGTGAGGGAGTGAGCCACTGGGACATCTGGGGGGTGGGGGGGTGTTCCAGGCCAAGGGGAGAATGGGTGCAAAGGCCCTGACATGAGAACATGCCAGATGAGTTTGAAGAACAGCAAGGAGGCCGGCATGGCTGGAGAGAGCAGAGAGCGAGGGAGAGTGTTAGGAGGTGAGGTCAGAGAGGTAACGTGGCAGGGGTGGGGGGTCCTGGAGGGCCTCACAGCGTATCATAAAGGACTTTGGATTTTACTCTTAGTGAGTGTCAGTCATTGCAGGATTTTGAGCAGAGGAGTGTCATGGTCTGACTTGTTTTTTTATTAAAGTGTGTCTCAGTGTGGATATCTGAGTTTATCCTCAACTTGACAAAGAACATTTATAGAAAATCAATAGCTCACATCATTCTTAATGGGAAAAGATTAAATGTTTTACCCTTACAATCAGGAACAAGGCAAGGATGTGCACTCCACTAGTGCTATACTTATTTGCAGATGACGTGATTTTCTACAAAGAAATTCCCAAAGAATACACACACACAAAATCCTAGAACCCACAAGCGAGTTTAGCAAGGAGATAAGACCAACATATAAAAATCAATTGTATTTCTACATACTGGCCACAAACATGGGAAACTGAAATTAAAAATATAATACTATTTGCAACTGCTAAAAGAAAAAGAAATACTTAGGTGTAAAGCTAATAAAATGTACAGGACGGTTGATGTTGTCAACGGTGATATTTGGTTCATAATAATGAATCATCGTTATTGCAGCTCTTGAGTGATGTGATTTAAGTGTACAACTTAAGTGAGTTGTAATTGTGAGCTTTAACAATACGCCTTTGACTTTGCCTGTGGATTGAGATTGTGCTAGTTCAATCTGTAACACTGTGAATATTATGACCACGTATCTAAGGGTTCAGAGAATGATTTTACAGTTCCGTCTGCAGTTTTGTCGCTGCCCAAAAAAAAATAAAGTCGCATCCTAAAGGCTGCGGGTAGTTCCAAGAAGTGTTATTGGAATAGAAAACAAGAAAAGTCAAATGATCCTACTACATGGGACAGAAAGCAACATATCATTGCTGTTTCATAAAAATTAAATAGAGGTAGTATCCGTTTAATTTGTCCTATTGCATTTATATTTTCCTTTAAAAAAGTCTTACACACACGTATCTTAAGAAGACACAATAATATAGCCTATAGAATTTAAATATCCAATAAAAAGTTTTAAAAAGAGTTAAATTGTTATATCAGAGGACAAAAAGAGACATTATAAAAACAGTGGGGTTTTTTCATGATATTTGTTTCATTGGTCCTACTATTAATTAGTACTAATTGCTTCTTTTAACTAGTCCTATTGTTGTTTTGTTTAAATAACAGCATTTATCGACCATAAAAGTAAACAACAGAGAAAAATATGTAACTTCAAATAAACACCTATTTTCATATTTTTACATCAAAGTAATGAAGCGTGTATATATGACATACGATGCCATTAATATTATGCCTTTTGGTTTCTGTCTGGTGTGGCTGTGTCCCAGACTGGCTCTCTGAAAAGTCAGTCACCAGAGGGTGAGGGGACTTGCTGCCCTCTGCAAGCCAGGGCTAGGACAGAGCTCACCTGGCAAAGCTCAATTGATGTCACCAGGGCCACGCTGTCTCTCTGTCTGCTGTCCTTGGTCCCCCGTTCCAGCTGTGCTTACATTATCCTCACCCAGCAGTCCTGGTGATGAAACCACGTCCTGGGCCCTGCTCTGGGGTTGAGGCTCATGGGGCGCCTTTGGGTCATGTCTGTCCCCGAACACCTTGGTGTCTGCAAAGGGAGCGGCCCAGCCTGGATCACGTGCTGGCCCCAGCATGGGAGCGGGGCTGGAGGGAGCCCGCCCCTCACACACATTCAGAGAGCGGAGAAGTGGTTCCCTGAAGGGACAGCGAGGGGCCTTTACCAGAAGAGGGACTAGAAGCCACGAAGGCAGGAGCATCCCCAGCCATCCACTTCCCCTTTGGCGGGGAGCCAAAGTGCTTTCCGCTAAATTGTTTTTGGCCAAATCCCTGGGGCCACACAAACATGCATCCATTTTATCACTTACCGTATTACGCTGAAATGATGTATCGATGCGTCTCTCTTGCTGACTGCACGGTGAGCGCTCAAGGACAGGGACCGCGTCCACCCCTGTAGCCTTCAGATCTGTAGCTCGGGCACGGAGCCTTCCCTCCGTCCAGAGCTGGGTGTCCTGCTAACTTTCGGACACTCTAACTTGGATGTCCACAGGCGGCTCAAACTCCACATGCAGGAAACTGAACTTGGTGTCTTTGTTCTAAACCTTCTCCTTCCCCACTGCGCCCTTTCTCAGGATGGCTCTGTGGTTTGTGCAGTTGACTCCGCTCTCATCTGCCGCACGCGTTACTGATCCTGCCTCCCAAATACCTCTCGGGCTCCCCCATCCTACTTCCCTGCCCCAGGCCTCAGCCTCTCCCCTGCCGACGCACAGGCATCCTGTCCTACGTCCTCTCCCTGTAGCAGCGATGCTTCTCAGATGCCAGGCTGGCGATGGCGGCCCCGGCTCCAAGCCCCAGTACCTTTTCGCTCAAGCCCAAACCAGCAGCACTTCAGCCCCGCCGCCTCTGGCCCCGAGGCTCTGCCCGGGCTCCAGCCCTGCCTCTGGGAGCTCCACAGTGGCTCCACTCTCCCCTGCCTTCTAGCACCTTGCATTCATTCATTCATTCGTCTTTGCCGTGGTGCATTAGGCTGCGTGCCCGCCATTACACTTGACAGTAATTTGACTTCCTGTGATAAATCCTCTGTGGTTAGACAGATGGTCTCCACTTACCAGCCTCTCCCTCTGGACTGCAAGTGCCAACAGGACAGGGATGACGTCCCGTATCTCTGTGACTCCAACCAGAGTTTATCACGAGGTTGGCACCTAGTAGGTGCTATCAATTGTTAAGTGAGTGGCTCAGCGGACCAGCCACATCAGAGGTCGGCACACTTTGTAAAGGGCCAGACAGAAAAGATTTTAGACTTTGCAGCCATGCGATCTCTGTCACAACGAGAAAGCAACCATGGACAGTACATAAATAAAATTTTATTTACGAAAGCAGAAGGCAGGCTGGATTTAGTTTGTGGACTGTAGTTTGCTGACCCCTGAGCTACAGGAATGAACTTCCCCCAGCACTTGGGGACAACTTCCACCCCTGCCTCCCTCCCCAGTGAGACCTGTTCCTGCCTTCTGTCCCCTCCTCAGCCCAGCCCCATGGCTCCTCTTCCCACCCTCCAATCTTACCCCCGCGTCCCCACCCCACTCCCAGGACACTCTCCTCGTCTTGTCACTCCTTTCAGGCTCACAGCCCCTTGTGGACCAGAATTCAGCCTCCTTCTGTCCCTGGAGCTCCTCCAGCCTGGCCTGGTCTCCCCATCTCCCCCACGTAGACACGATGGCCAGCCCTGTGGACAAAGCGTGGCAGGCAGATGTTTACTGTGGCTAGTACTTCCTTAGCTGGACAGAAGCACTTTACAGTTTGCGAGCACATTTACCTGCATTATTTCCCTCTTTGCTGAGCCCCTGCCTCATGCACCTCTCGCTGGGGTGAGGCCCTTCCCGTCGGGGCCCGGCCCTCCTGGTCCCTGCCCTGGCTCATGCACGGGTGTCCATCAGTTGCCTTGGTCCCCAGGAAGATGGGCACTCAGAGGGCTAGCCACTGTGATGGTTAATTTTATGTGTCAGCTGGACTGGGCCACAGGGTCCCCAGACAGAGCAGGAGAGAAAGAGCCACGTGGGGACAGGTTTGTGATGATTCATGGGCTTCCCCTTTGAGGACTCAGAGGCTCCCGCTGCCCCAGACGAAAGTGGGGTCCTGTAACTAAAGAAAAAGGGGCTAGTGGATGCCTGGGGTAGGCAGCCAGTGATTGCACCACACCTGGGATGCTCCCTTACAGGCACAGAAAGCAAGGGGACACCTGAAAGCCATCGCATGCTCGGCAGCTGGCCCTGGGGGGTGAAGAGCAAGGCAAAGGAGAAGGGGGCAGCTCTGAAAGAAGGGGCCGTGGGCAGGAGGGAGGAAACGCTGTGGATGTCAGCCAGGTGTGGGGAGGCAGAGCCACCCCCAGTTATGCAGATGGAGACACTGAGGCCCAGAGAGGGCTCTCAACCTCCACAAAGTCACACAGCAACGTCTCCTGTCTCCAGGCCCCAGCATTTCCCTGTATTAGAGCGGCTGAGCTCACTGCTGGCCCTCGTGGATCCTCACTGCCGTCCTGCTCTGTGGGGTGGGTGGCAGAGTGTGGCCCTGGCTCCGGGGGCCCACTGCCGCCTGGAGTCCCCTCTGAGGAGAAAGCAGGCCACGTGTCCTCACATGAACTGGGAGGCAGGAGGCAGGACGTATCCTGACATGAACCAACCAGCAACATATTTAGAAGTCGGGAAAGAGACAGGGAGGGACAGGCGGAATTCCTGCCAGGGCAGGGCGGGACCCCTCTCAGGCTGTCCTCTCTGTCTGCGCAAGGGGAGGGGAGCCCTCTCACACTCTCTGCCCTGGGGACGGAAGGAATAGGAGGAAAACAAGGTCAGACCACAGGTAGGACTTTCAGAGGCGCAAAGGTGAGGGAGGAATCTCTTTCCTTGGAGGTTTTGAACAACAACAGAAAGTTGCCTGAGTGTGCTGGAAAATCAGGTGGCAGGAGGAGGAGCAGGTGACCCCGATCAGCCTTCGCGGTTACGGCCCAGGGCTCCGCTGCGGGGAAGCTGCAGTTGGCGCAGCGGCCACCAGGGGGCAGGCCCGCCCATTTCTAAAGGCCCGGCTGCCGGGAACTCGGTAACTGGTTGGCTGGTGGATTTGCTTATTCATCCATCATTTATTTATTCACTCGTCATTCATTCATGGTTTTTATTCCCCAAGCACTTTTGACTCCTGTGTGCCAGCAGGCGTTGTGCTAGGTGTGAGGAGGAACCAAAAGGGGCCAAGACGAGGTGGCTGTTCCTGCGCCCAGCACAGCCCCTCTGTACCCGGCAGCCCTGCAGTAATGCCAGACTGGGTGGATGACGGCAGGGCCTGCCGCCCGGATCGGGTCCCACTGCAGCCGCGTAGGATGGCGCCCCTTGCCCTCCGTTCTGCAGCAGGAGCCAACGGGCAGTGGGCCCTGAGAGAGGTTTGGACCGCTTCCCACCCTGGTCTCAGTCGCCCGCAGCGGGTCTCAGGTGCAGCCGCACAGTGGTCCCTGCGGCTGAGGTTTTCTCTCTCTCTCTTCTTCCTCCAGTCAGCCCCAACCTCAAACCGCGAGTCCTCCCCACTGCCCTCCTTCCTCCCTTCCCTCTGCTGTGTTCTGGCAGCTTTTCTCAGGAGAGTCCATCCTGAGAGCAGAAAGGGGGTCCCTGGAGCAAGTCTGGGTCCCTGGGGCCTCCGGGTCACTGGACCTTTCTGCTTCCTCCAGCCTTGCTCCTGCCCCTCCCCTCCTCCTGGCTCCCAGGCCAGCAGTCACCCTAGACCACTGGCCTCCCATGCACTGGCAAAGAGGACGGCCACAGGAATCTACAGCAAGGGACGGAGGAGGGCAGGGTGGATGCCCAAGGACACACCTGAGCGTGCCCTGTGCCCAGTAACTGTCCTGAATTGAATTGGAGGACCCCCGGACCCACCCCAGGGAGGACCATAGAAGCCCCAGTTTGTTCCGTGAAGACTCTAAATGCAGCAGGGGTGGGGTTGCACCCACTGGGGGTCACTCTTTGCACAGGGCACCAGATGACTTCCTTGGCCAGCAGTCACGGTGCGCAGTCCTCCAGAACAGTGCCAGCCACCACTCTGCATTGCTACCCTTCTCCCCCATCCTCCCGCCCAGCTTCCCTGGCGACTGGGAACCCCTCCTGGCCCCCAAACCCCGTGCCTTCTGACTCACAGCGCAGCTCAGCTGGAAAGCATCTGGCCATGCTCACAGCCCTGGCATCTTGCCCTGCGTGAGGGCAGCCCTCCCTCAGACCTTCCACACAGTTCCCCCAGAAGGGTTACATCCATTGACATCTTCCCCCCACCAGGAAAGTCCCCCCAATACGTGGGGGTGACATAGCACCCCAGCAGTGTGTGCGCGGTGCCAGGTGGAGTGGGAGTCCGGGTCTGGTCTGATGGGCTCATCACATTCCGCACATTCCCAGTGGGCAGAGTGGGGGAGGGGCTGGCCAGAGGAGGAATGCTGCCTGCCTGACATCCTGCGCCTGGGCTCCCTCCGCTTCTCCCCTGCCCTCCCTGCCTCAGCTCCCCTCCGTGTGCCTCCAGGCTCTTACAGCTTGCACCCTCGGGGGCTGTCTTCTCTTTTGTGTTCCATTATCCCTTCCCTCTCTCAGCCCTCTTCTCTCTGTTGTCCCCAGAGTTTGTGGTGACAAGTTGAGGGACCAGGCCGGGGCTCTATGCAGGGCCTTTGTCTTTGTCCCTCTAGACAGCTGAGAACTCGGGGTTCGGTCTGGCCCCAGCTCTGCACCACCTTCCTGTGTGTCTTGGGCCCAGGACTCACCCTATCTGGCCATGGGCTCCTCCCACTCCTAGTCCTTGGTCTCTAAGGCCCTCCCAGGCCGATGGTCTGCATCTCACCAAAGCCACCTTCCAAACTGCACAGGACTAGATTTGAGGGCCACCTCCTCCACCTGTCTCCCCACCCGCCAGGTCCTCCTTCCTTTTCTGCTGGAGGAGGGGCCGCCTGCCCACCTTCTTCACGGAGCATGTGTGGGCATTGGGTCCAGTACCTGGACAGAGTCGTCCCATTCCTAAAACACGCACATGCTCATCCCTCTGCCCTCTGGCCGCCTCCCAACTCCTGACCACAGTGCGGTGGCTCAAGGGAGCTGGGATCCACGAACCTCAAGTTCTAATTCTGGCTCTGCCACTCGCCTGCTGTGTGGCCTGAGCTAGTCACTACCCTGCTCTGAGCTCAGCCTTCTTGAGGAATGACAGGGATGGACAAATGGTCTCATGTTCCAGAGCCAAAGGGGAACACCAGACCGAAGTTTTGACAGGAGCACGTGGAGGGGAGTCCTTTCCAGGTGTGCGCCCTCTGTAGACAACGCTTTTTTCTTTTCTTTTCTTTTTTTTTTTTTTTGAGACAGAGTCTCACTCTGTTGCCCGGGCTAGAGTGAGTGCTGTGGCGTCAGCCTAGCTCACAGCAACCTCAAACTCCTGGGCTCAAGTGATCCTCCTGCCTCAGCCTCCCGAGTAGCTGGGATTACAGGCATGCGCCACCATGCCCAGCTAATTTTTTTCTATATATTTTTAGTTGTCTGATTAATTTCTTTGTATTTTTAGTAAAGACAGGGTCTCGGTCTTGGTCAGGCTGTTTTCGAACTCCTGAGCTCAAACAATCTGCCCGCCTCGGCCTCCCAGAGAGCTAGGATAACAGGCGTGAGCCACCGCACCCGGCCTCTTTTTTCTTTTTTTAATTGAGCAAGGAGCAGACCATGCCCAAGGGCTCCCCCACCCTAGGCCCTCGGACCCTCCTCTAAGGTTATGTCCATAAAAGTAGTCCTGTGAAGAGTATCTAAACTCAACACACCCCGCCCCTGCCACACATGCACACTTGCACATGTACACGCCCAACACCAGGCTTAACGTGAAATATTAAAAGGTTCCCTTCTAAGATCAGGAGCCAGACAAGGATCCCACCATCACCACTCTGCCTAGCACTACACTGGAGGTCTCAGACAGGGCAATAAGGCACAAAGACATTATGAGAATTGTAAAGGGAGAAATAAAACTGCCAATATTTAGGTGACATAACGGTACATAGAGGAAATCCCCCCAAATATATATACAAACTATTAGAATAAATAAGTGAATTTAGCAAGATCACTGGGTACAAAAGTAGTATAAGGAATCGAATATTTTTTGATATACTACCAATGCACATTAGGAAAAAAAATTAAAAGGACATCATGGCCGGGCGTGGTGGCTCACGCCTGTAATCCTAGCTCTCTGGGAGGCCGAGGCGGGCGGATTGTTTGAGCTCAGGAGTTCGAAACCAGCCTGAGCAAGAGCGAGACCCCGTCTCTACTAAAAATAGAAACAAATTAATCGGACAACTAAAAATATATAGAAAAAATTAGCTGGGCATGGTGGTGCATGTCTGTAGTCCCAGCTACTCGGGAGACTGAGGCAGAAGGATCGCTTGAGCCCAGGAGTTTGAGGTTGCTGTGAGCTAGGATAATGCCACGGCACTCTACCCCAGGCAACACAGTGAGACTCTGTCTCAAAAAAAAAAAAAAAGAAAGTGAAAAGGCGAGCTACAGAGTTGGGGAAGATATTTGCACTGCAAAGATACAAGAACGCCTACAGATCAACAGGAAGGAGACTGATAACTCACTAGGAAACGGGCCGGCAACCTGAACAGCCCGTCACAATAAGGTTTTCCAAACGCCCTGTAATCATATGGAAAGATGTTCGATATCATAAGTCACCAGGGAAATGCAACAGCCACAATGAGCCAAAATGAAAAAGACTGATTTCTAAATATTGGCAGGGACGTGGAGCGACTAGCACTCTGTGCCCAGCCAATGGGGGTGTAAGGTGGCACAACCACCTTGGCACAGCCCCCATGACCCCGCAATTCCACATCTGGGCCCCAAAAATATTTTTTTCTTTTCCAACAGAAAAGTATTCACTGGGCCCTGAAAGACACGAACAACAATGTCGACCAGAGCATTGTTGTCAACAGTCCCAAACCAAAAAACAAACAAACAAAAACCCCCCAGATGTCCGTAGCAGTAGAATAGAAAAGTAAATAGCGCTGCATTCGTGAGGTGCTGTACTCCACAGCAATGCAAAGAACAAACTAAAACTACAGGAAATGACATGGATGCATCTAGCAGGCTTAATGTTCAGCAAAAAACACCAGGCACAAAAGAACACACACTATGATTCTGTTGATAGAAAGTTCAAAATCGGGCAAAACTAGTCTATGGTGGCAGAAGTCAGGATGAACGTTACCTTCTAGGAAGGCAGAGACTGGCAGGAGGTGCCGTTACAGCAAGAGTTACAGCGGGTGGTCCCGAGGGCAAACCGAGCGGCACACGGAGAGTCGGAGAGTCAAAGTTCATTCGCCGACGGGCTCAGAGGGGTCTCGCCACCAAATTCTGAGCCCCGTCTACTGATTTTTCACACTTTTATTAAGTTGGGGTGGTCTGAGGGGTGGGGTATCAGGTGGCTAATGCCTGCCAGGTAACAGGGTAGTTGATGTACCAGGGAATAGGTTTAGCGTTATGCTGATGCGCCAGGTCATGGGTTAGTTGATGGGCCAGGTCATAGGTTAGTATAATGCTGATGCGGGTCTTCCGTGAGGGGTGGGGGTCTCAGGTGGCTGATGCACCGCTGCCAAGTAATAGATGGGCCAAGTAATAGATGGCAGTTTTCCTTATCAGTGCAAGAGGGCTTGGGGGATGCTGGAAATATTCTATTTCTCAACCTAGGTTCTGGTTACACAGGTGTGTTCATTTTGTGAACACCCACCTACTTTTCTAACTGCATGTTATAGCTCAATAAAACACTTCTATTAAAATAAAATAAGAGAGAGATGGCCCAGAGAGACGCATTAACTTGCCCAGAGTCACTCAGCTCTTAGAAAATTAAGAGTCCTGGGTTCTTATTCCTGCTTTGTTCCTCCCTCTGTAAGGTCCTGTAAGTCACTTTCTCTTCTGGGGTTCGCTTTCCCTCATTGTGTGGAGTGAAAAGGAAACACACACACACACGCACACACACATGCACAAAATTGCAAAAGCTCACAGCAAAATTCCTCTGAGAGAGAAACCTTTGTCTGGGAAAATACCTTGCTGGGCTCTCTCAGGACATGAAACAGAAAAGAAAGAGATGGATCTACCTAACAGCCTGGGGGCGGGGGCGGTGGCGGTGCCAGGCGCAGTGGCTCCCGCCTGTAATCCTAGCACTTTGGGAGGCTGAGGCAGGAGGAGCGCTTGAGCCCAGGAGTTTGAGGTTACAGCGAGCTACGGTGACGCCACTGCAGTCTAGCCTGGGCAACAGAGCGAGACCTCGTCTCCAAAAATAAATAAATAAAATAAGAGCCTGGGCGAACTCTGGGTTTCGAGAGACCACTCAGGAGAGAGTTCCTGAGGAGAGATGTGGAGAGAGAGGCTGAAAACCCACAAGACAGCAAGGTGGGACGAGCAGCGTGAGATGTCAACATGGCCGGTGAGAGGTGGGTAGTCGGTGAGGGGTGGGAAAGTAGGCCTCCCCCCTCCCCGCCCCACTGCCTTGGTGGAGAGTATTTAGGGAGGAATTAAAGGGAAGGGGGGGCTGCATTCCACACCTGGGCTGCTCAGGGCCCTCAGGTGAGAGGCAGAAGCAGCTGGGAAGGAGAAGAGGGCGGGGCTCCAGTGTGATTTTTTAATGTGGGGGGGGGAGGTGAGCCTGGAAGTGTGGGGGACTCAAGGTGTCCAGGCGACTGACCCTGGGGTTTCATGTAAAAGCAGCAGGGGAGATCAGATGTGATCTAGGGCCCACCCCACCCAGCAAATTCTCCCCAAGCCCCTGCCTACACAGGCTGAGCACGGCAGAGGTTCAGCCCCTCTGGCCAGATGTGAGCACAGACTATGGAGGATGTTGGTGCCAAAGGCTGCGATGGCTGGACGAGGCCATGGATATTCATCCCCTGACATCCGGAGCTTCGAAGGAGAGCCTCCCCCACTTCCCCCCACCCCTGCACCTGTCCTTGGATGGAAGGACTCTGACCCCCACAGAAGCAAGGGATTAAATGCAGGTCCCAGTCCCCAACCAGAGGCTGGGCTGGCCCTGAGCAGCTAGGAACAAGTGACCTGCTGCTGTAACGAGTCGAGTGGGGGTAGCTTGGGGGCAGCTGCTACTGAAGGCCAGGAGGCGAGTGGGGTGGGGCGGGCGGAAAGAGGTTTATCCGCAATATCTCACTTGCCTCGCAGTTTGGAGACTGCAGAGATTCTGAAGCCTTTGACCATGCTGCCTCCCCCAGACCCGGAGCTGTCACCAGCAGGAAACCCAGGAGGCCACGTTTCACCAGCTCCACTGCACACAGGAGGTTTGGAGGGGCCCCGTCACATACAGGGGTTCGGGGTTCATGTCTGGCAGGTTGGGGGCAGGTGAGAAGAGGCTGGGGCCCTGGTGAGGTGGCAGGGCTGCCGGGGACTGCTTTGCTCCTGGTGGTTAAGGAGGCTCCAGGTTGGTGTGGGGGTGAGGGGGTGGCAGGGGTGGACATAGCCCCCGAGAGAGGGGACCCTCTTCATCAGGCCATCTCCAGACACCACCTCCTCCAGCAAGCCTTCCCAGATGCCCTCCTCAGAGAAGCTGTCACCGTCCTCGTCCCCATCCCCAACCCCCAGCACACGGACCTTATCGAGTCCTGAGCAGCAGGGCAGGGCAGATGGGCTCCTCCGGGTCCCCAGGGTGCCTCGCGTGGACTTCGCGCAGGGCGGGTGCTCACCGGCACTTGGGCAGCCAGAGGGGTCACCTCCACCTGAAAGACTCCCCTCCTCCTGGGGGAGAGACAGGAGGATCTTCCAGAAGTGGGGGGAGGAAAAGGAGGGGTGGAGCCGGGGAGGGGGCTCAGGTCTCCTGTGATGCCACACTTCCCTCCAAAGCCCTGAGTCCAGGGCGGACCTGCCCTAGCTGCCCCGGCTCGGGGCCCACAAAAGATGTGAAAGGACCAGCCTGTTACCCCACCCTGGGCGGGCAGGAATTGGGGCCCCTGTCTGCCCCCCAGCTCCCACCCTTCCCTGTGTGCAGTCCCAGACAGGGACGCCCGTCCGCAGAGGAGAGGTGGAGACGGAGCAGGGTCAGCCTCTAGGGCTGACAGCCCTGCCCCAGAAGACAGCAGCTTCCTCGGAGGCAGTCTGGGGAAAGCGGCAGGTGTTTACCTGGTCAGGAGAGGCTTGGTGGGAATCAGGTTTAGCTCCTTAAACCACACCATGGGGGAGAGATGCTGTTTGTTCCCATGTTTCCACCCCAAACCGCCCAGGGCCTGGGTGGGGGCTCGAAAGGGACAGAGAAGGCTGAGGGTCTGCAGGAGAATCAGCGACCACTCCTCCTGGCCTAGCTCCCCTCCTCCTGCCAAACCCCTGTAGGGTGGGTGGCCCCTGGATGCCTGTCCCAGCCTGTCTGTGCAGATGTGAGAGCTGAGGGGGAAGGGACAGAGAGACAGAGGGCCGACAGGAGTAGGGTAGAAGTGCCAGTCAGGAGGGCAGCGTGGGTGGGGCAGGGGAGAAGGTTCCAGAAGGGCCCTGGGCAGGGGCCCTGGGCAGGTGCCCAGGTTGTCCTGGCCCAGAGCGGGGGCAGCAGAGGGCTGACTGTCTGGGGGCCCACTGCAGCCTCTCCGCACCCTCAGTAGTTCCGGACTCGTGATGTGGTTGATGGGCCCAGCGCAGCGCCCCCACCCCTGTTGAGCTCCTTGATTATTTTTTCCTGTTGGCTCTGTCTGTGGCGACTGCCTCCCGCCCAGGATGTAAGGCAGGCAGCAGCTTGTCTGACCCAGCCTGGCCCTGGGGGAGCCCCCTCTTGCGGGTGGATAATCCGAGCTAGGGAGGCAAAAGAGACTGCTCCCCACCCCATCCCAGGAGCTTGGGAGGCCCCCTCCCCGCCCCCAGCTTCCCAGCCTCTCCTCGAGAGCAGCCGTTAGTGCTTGGGATGCAGCCAGGTTCCTGCCAGGCGGGTGGGCTGTGGGGGGTGGCTGGCAGGCAGTGGCTACCGTTCTCCTGCACCCCCATCCAAGGCAGGGCGAGCCAGGCTCCTGCCTCCTCTGGCTGCCCTCCCTGCGTCCAGGGCCTGCTTGCCTGAGCGAGACAAGAGTAATGGACACGGCGCAGGGCCTGACCCCAGGGCCTTGGCTGTGGGCCCAGCGCTAGGAACACTGTCCGTAAATATTTGGGGAGTGATGATGCCCGCCCCACACAGCCAACTCTTGCCTGCAGCCCGGAAGACTTGCGGGAGGAGGCCACGGTGTCCATCCCTCTGCCTCCAAGCTGAGATGGCATCAGAGATTTGGGGGTCCAGGCTGCCAAGCCTCGACCAGGTTTGGCACCATCTTCATCACCACTGGCAGCACCGTTTCAGCCATGCCCCTGCCCCCAGGCCGGCCAGCATCTCCTCCAGCCCGCAGACCCCAAGCCTTCTCTCTTGTGCAGAATCCCTTGATGTTGGGGTTTGTCCTGAAATCTAGCTTCTGCCCTTCCAGGACCCCTTTCTTTGGTTCTGGGATGGAAACTGGGATGGAAACAGATCTGGCTGCCCTTTGGGTGGTTAACAGCTGCTCCTCACCCTGCTCGGCTGCGCCCCCTCCTGGAGAACTGTCTGCCTGCTGTCACCCTGTGGAAGGGCTCAGCCTGGGGGGGATGCCCCATGCTCCTTGGGGTCCCCTTCCCTGCCCCAGTAGAAGCTTGGGGTTGGCACAGCCCTCAACCTTTCCTGACTTTTTCCCCTCTCCTGTGGCCTCAGACCAAGACAATAGGATGTCTTTAGAAAGAAGTCTCTGGACACTCACTACACCAGGCAGCTGGGAATTTCGGGTAACCGCCAGCTGCCTGCTGCAGGGGGTAGCTGCGGTAGTCTTGGGGTGCTCTCTGCTCCACCCCTAGGGCCTGAGAGAGGCTGCAGGTGCAGGGCTGCGCTGGGCTGGGCCGTGGAGCGGCAAGCTGGAAGGAGCCAGCTTCTTCAATCTTGCTCCCTTGTCTAGAACTCAGTTTCTAGCCTATCTTTATAAGACTCCCTTGGCCCACTTCCTGGTGTAACACTGAGCAAGTTATAGAAACCCTCTAAGGCTCAGTTTCCTTATCTGTCGCATGGGGATAATAACAGGACCTAGCTCATGGGATTTTGTAAAGTATCGGATGAGATGTGCACACACAGCACTCAGCACAGGATAGAGTATATGGGAAGCACTCAACAAACATTAACTGTTAGGACTAAGGCTTTTAAGACTTAAAGGCCAATTGTCCTTCCCCAAATTCCCTCATCCCTGAGCTCTGAGTGTGCCTCTCATGGCCTAGGGGGAAGAGAGCCATTCGGGAACAAGGGACCTTGGGACCAGACAAGACGCTGTGCTCCAGCCCACCTGGCTCTGGGCAGGCCACCCTGCCCTCACCCACTGCTGCCCCCGTCCCAAGGCTTCTCATGGGCCCCCAGATCAGGTGCCACCCTCCCACCCCCACCAGACGTGCCAGGCTGGTGTCCAACCCACTTCCAGGAAGAGGGACATAAACACAGCTTGCATCCTCTCCGGAAGCAATGGGGCAGTCAGGGGCTCCAGTCCAGGTCAGGGAGGGTCTGGGAATTCCTAGGGCTCAGGTCAGGGAGCCCAGGGAGAGGAGATGCTCCCCTTCCTGGAGCTGGGAAGAGAGCAACGTCCTTGTGGACGCTTGAGGGGTCAGGGTAGCACCCTCCAAAGGCTGTGTGCAGACCCCTGCCACCAGCCGCTTCTTGCCTAGTGGGTGTGAAGTGGTATCTCATTGTGGTTTGATTTGCATTTCCCTGATGACTAATGAGTTGAGCATCTTTTTATATGCTTACTGGCCATTTGTATATCTTCTTTGGAGAAATGTCTATTCAGATCCCTTTTAAACACTTCACTGGCACCAAGCCATTCGGCTGTCCTCCCCTCTTCCATCCTCCCCCCCTAGCCTGTCTTCCCTCCAAGTGCAGCCCTGGCCAGGCTTTTCTGCTTAAACCTTCAATGGCTCCCCATTGCTTGCCGCCAAACTTGCTCAGTTGTGTTCTTTGAAAAGTGTTTTGTGAGAGGCTGAGAGAGGTTCCTCTGAAGACGCCTCTATGGTTAAACCATAGTCAAATTTTGGGACGTGCCGCATGTTCTCGCCCACTCCAGGAGTTGATCAGTGCACCTCGGGAGACTCAGAGAAGTCCCGAAGCAAACAATGCCCTCCTTAAGCCAGCACTTCCCAAACTAATTCGATGGTAGAGTCACACCCCCTCCCTTTGTATTTTCTTTTTTCCAACTTTATGGAGTTATCATTCCCATGTCACATAACTCACTCATTTGAACAAGTGCCCAATTCAATGGCTTGTAGAATATTCACAGATACGTGCCACCATCGCTACAGTGAATTTTAGAACATTTTCATCACCCTGAAAAGAAACCCTGTGCACTTTAACTATTGCGCCCAACTCGCCCGCTCACGTCCTGCTCTCAACTGCAGGCAAATACTCATCTGTCCTGTGTCCCCGTGTTTGCCTGCGCTGGGGGTTCCGTATATACGTGGAACCGCACTGCATGTGGCCTTTGTGTCCGGCTTCTTTCACTCGGCATAACGTTTTCAAGGTCCATTCATATTGTAATACGCGTCAGGACTTCATTCCTTGTAGGCAAATAATATTCCATTGTGTGGCTCTATCACATGTTGTTTATCCATTCACCAGTTGGTGGACACTTGGGCTGTTTCCACTTGGGCGCAATTATGAATAATGCTGCCGTGAACATTCCTGTACAAGCTTTTGCGTGGATGTGTGTTTCTATTTTTGAGACAGGGTCTAGCTCTGTGGCAGGGGCTAGAGTGCTATGGCATGATCACAGCTCACTGCAACCCCAAACTCCTGGGCTCAAGCAGTCCTCTTGCCTCAGCCTCCCACATAGTTAGGACTACAGGCACTCGTCACCATGCCAGCTAATTTTTCTATTTTTTGTAGAGACGGGGTCTCGCTCTTGCTCAGGTTGGTCTCAAACTCCTGACCTCAAGTGGTCCTCCCACCTCAGCCTCCCAAAGTGCTAGGATTACAGGTGTGAGCCACCACCCCGGCCCCACACTAGTGTTTGAAGAGATTGCACCATTTTACATTCCTACCTGCAGTGTATGGGGGCTCCAGTTTCTTCACATGTTCACTAACATTTGTCATCTGACTTTTTGGTTCCAGCCATCCTCGCGAATGTGAGGTGACATCTCATTGTAGTTTTGTTTTGCGTTTCCCTGATGGCTAATGACGTTGAGCATCTTTTTCTGTGCTTGCTAGCTGCTTCTACATCTTCTCTGAGGAAATGTTCATTCTAAAGATCCTTTGCCCATTGTAAAACTGGGTTATTTGTCTTTTTAGTATTGAGTTGTAATAGTTCTTTAATATATTCTAGATACAAATCCCTTATCAGATATTTGTCTTACAAATATTTTACTCCATTCTGTGTGTTGTCTTTTGACTTTCTTGATATTATTCTTTAAAGCACAAAAGTTTTAAATTTTGATGAAGTTGAGTTTATTGTTTTCTTCTACTGCTTATGCTTTTGGTGTTATAGCTAAGAATCTATTGCTAAATCCAAGATCACAAAGATTTAGTCCTATGTTTTCTTCTAAGAGTTTTATAAGTTGAGCACTTATATTTAGGTCTTTGATCCATTTTGAGTTAATTTTTTGTACAAGGCCTGAGGTAGGGGTCCAACTTCATTCTTTCGCATGTGGATGTCCAGTCCTCCCCTCCCCCTCGCCCTCTCGTGAGCTTACAAAATATCCAATAGCGTCTCACAGGACTCTGGTGCTCTAGGAAACACTGACTGGGAATATTGATCAGGTCCAAGTCTCTTAGCCTGGCATGAGGCCCCTTCCCATCGGCCCCCAACTTGTCTTTTCCCAATTTGTCTGGACTGGCCTCTTGCTGTTCCTTAGATTGCACTGGGTTTTCCTGCTACAGTATATGCTATTTTGATGCCTCCTGCTACTTCATGACACCACCCCCACCCCCACACACACATCTCTGCCTGCTGAAATTCATGCATCCTCCAAGGAATAATAATAGCTAATGCTCTAAGGAGCATTTGACATGTACAAGACATCCTCCTCCTCCTTTTTTTTTTGTTTGAGACAGGGTCTCACTCTGTCACCAGGGCTACAATGCAGTGGCACAATCACAGCTCACTGCAACCTCAAACTCCTGGGCTCAAGTGATGCTCCTCCCGAGTAGCTGGAACTATAGGCATGCACCACCATGCCTTGCTAATTTAAAATTTTTTTTTTTTTTTTTGTAGAGACGTGGTCTCGCTATGTTGCCCAGGCTGGTCTCGAACTCCTGGCCTCAAGCGATCCTCCCACCTTGTCTTCCTAAAGTGCTAGGATTATAGGGGTGAGCCACTGTGCCCAGCCCAGACATTTTCTAAGCACTTTATTCCTATTATCTCAGTTAATTCTTATAGTGACCCTATGAGGCATATGCTCCCATTATCCCCACTTCACAGAAATCGAGGCTCAACATGGTCGGGTAACTTGCCCAGGGTTATGCAACTAGCAAGTGACGGAGGAAGAATTTGAACCCAGGCCATCTGACTCAAGAATGCCTGCTCTTAACAAATCGCTGCTGTCCTATCAATCTTTGCTTATCTCTGTAACTCTGCCTACCACTTCATTTGTACTAAAATGTATTTACTGAGCTCCACCACATATTTGGCTGAAATAACAAGTTAGTGAGTGAACTGCACTGTCAGAGCTGGAAGGAACCCAAGCGGTGGTGCGCATTCCAGGGTAACGACTTGATGGACGGGAAGGCCTCTGCGACTTATCCCGTGTCACAACATGGGGGCAGAGGCCGTGACAGGACCTAGGTCTGTTCCCCTCCTGCCAGCAGTTGTGACACCATGTTGGCTGTGCTTCCATTTAGCGCATGCTCCTTGGTACCCTCTCTGTGCAGGCCTGAGGCACACAGGGCAAGATCCCTGGGACCCTGCCCTCTCTCCTCCGGGGAAGGGCAGGGAAAGGGACAGAGCTCCTCCTGGGCTTTAAGACCCTCTGGCCCCTCCCCCATGCAGGGCCATCCCCTGGGCCAGCTTTCTCTGTTCCCTTGGAGGGAGCAGCAGGAATGGGAGGCGGCCACAGGCCACGGGCACAGGGCGGGCCCAGGAGGAAGGGCCCCCGGTCCAGTTCATTTCCTGGCACCCTTGTTTGCCGCGTGCCCCTGGCTTCTGGTGGCTGTTTCCGCCCCGCCCACAGCCTCCCTGGCTGAGTGGGCAGCTGGCCTGGCTGGAACTCTCCCACATCCTCAGCCTCCGCTGACTCTCGGCCACCCACCCTCAGAGCCCGGCAGACCCAAGCGGGAATCCTGCTTCTCCCATTGCTGTGTCACCTTGGGCCTGTCGCTTTGCCATTCTGGGCTTTGGTTTCCTCTTCTTCTTCTTCTTCTTCTTTTCTTTTTTTTTTTGAGACAGAGTCATGCTCTATTGCCTGGGCTTGAATACCATGGTGTCAGCCTAGCTCATAGCAACCTCAAACTCCTGGGCTCAAGCCATCCTCCTGCCTCAGCCTCCCCAGTAGCTGGGAGTACAGACACACGCCACCATGTCTGGCTAATTTTTCTATTTTTAGTAGAGATGGGGTCTCACTTGCTCAAGCTGGTCTTGAACTCCTGAGCTCAAGCAATCCTCCTGCCCCAGCCTCCCAGAGTGCTAGGATGACAGGCGTGAACCACCGCGCCCGGCCTGTTTCCTCTTCTGGAAGAGGGGATACCATGACGGACTCGCAGGCTGCCATGAAGAGTAAAGGATGAAACATACATAAAGAGCTTGGCACAATGAAACTCCCAGTGAAACTACTGTCCCTTTTCTCAGCCTATCTCTCTCCATTTCCTCCAAGTCTTCCAGGATGTCCCCTGTTCCCCTTCCCTGTGTTGGGGTCTCAGGAAGCCTTTTGGGCTCCTCTGTGATGGGGGCACCTTCTCCAGGTGCTGATGCCTCCACTAGCCCTTGGGTGTCCATTTCCTTGATGTAGAAACACTCATGCCCCACAGTGATGGGACCTGAGGGGACCCAT
Organism: Propithecus coquereli; assembly: GCF_000956105.1. NCBI lineage: Eukaryota > Metazoa > Chordata > Mammalia > Primates > Indriidae > Propithecus > Propithecus coquereli. The sequence continues at coordinate 7,440,857 of NW_012135969.1, forward strand.
GGGGACATTGTGAGTCTTTCAACGGACCAGAGAAGATTCGGTTTGATGCACATCATTGATGTCCAATCCACGTAGAGCTGTGGAGTAGGAGCTATTGGCAGGGTGGAGAGACAGGGTCTGAGCTTTCTTCCCTGGGGGTCAGGGCTTCTGGGGGAGAGACAGCCACTGCCACCCCCACCACCGTGGCCATAATCATCCCAATAAAAAATAACATTTATCGAGCTATTTCTATGTGCCAGGCACTGTGCGGGTTCTCATTTACTCTCCTCAACAATTCTATGATTAGACTGCAATTATTAACTCCATTTTACAGATAGAGAAACTGAGCCATAGGGAGCTTAAGCAACTTTGCCTGAGCTAACAGGTGACCAAATGTGGTGCATGCTCTAGCAGAGGGAGAAACAGGCCCGTGCTGGAGTGGAAAGTGTCACATGAGACTCAGGAAGTATGGGGAGATGGTGGATTTCATTTGGCCTTGAAGAAAGGGGGGCTGTCAATAAGCGAGAGGAAGCTGGGGTATGGTGGGTGGAGGGCACAGCTGAGCCAAGGCAGATGTCTGGGGCAGGGCTGTGAGGAGGACAGTGGGGTGTGGGAGACAGGGGATGAACGTAAGCAGGGAGGTTTCCAGGGGACCTCGGACTCCGGGCTGGGGAGCTCGGCTTCGGGCTTGGTTCTGTAAGGCATCCAGGGTTGGGTTTGTTGGGGTCAGATCAGAAGGGAGTAAGAGGCCTCCTGGAGCCAGGTGTTGTCTTTAAGGGAAAGGAAGGGAAGGGCATGGTGTGCTGGGCCCACTGCCAGGTGCTTCCCATGGATGACCTCAGTTAATCCTCCCCACAGTGCTGAGGGGCAGGCATGGCTGTCACATCCTTGCAAACAGAGAAACTGAGGCTCAGAGATGACCAGAGGCAAGCTAGAGGCTAATGTGCACTGGGGGACCCCATGGCCTGGGGTGGACCAGGGCACAGGCCATGTTTGCACACTGGCAGGGAAGGTGGGTGCAGCGCTATGAGGACATCTGTGGGTGCAGAGAGGAGGGCAGGACTGTCAGGGAATGAATGAAGTAGGGGCTCCTGGGGCTGTGGCCACCAAAAGTGCTAGAGCAACAAGGGGGCTGGAAGGAAGGAAGGGAAGAAGGAAGGGAGGGAGGGAGGGAGAGAGGAAGGAAGGGCAGAGCTGGGGGAGCCCAGGGTGCAGGTGGTGAGAGGCCCGTCGGAACTGGGGCTTAGGGGGGCTATCTTGGGTGGGCTTCCTGTGGGCCCAGCCTGACAATGTGGAGCCAGGCTGGCATGGCCTTGTCAGCATCAAAGTCAAGGCTGGTACCCCAGGGAGAGGCCTCTAAGAATGTCCCTCTATTGGTGGGTTTGGGGTGGACCACCTTGGGGTCTCTCCTGGGCTCTGGTCTCCTTGTCTATCTCCATCCCTTTCCTGCGACCTCTGGCACATTGCCAGCCGGTCCTGCATCTCCACGTAGGAGGCTCTGGAGGTCCCACAGACCCACTGGCCGTCCTTGCTGCTGCCCTCTCCCCATGTCCCTGCATTCTACCAGCCGCTGGCTCCTGCCCACAGCGCTCCCTCACATACCTCTCAAATCCATCTACATCGCACAGCCCTTTGCCCTGCAGTGGGACAGGCCCTCACCCCTTCTCGTTTCCCGCCCTGTGCCAGCCAAAGGGGGGTCTCCTGGACTCCCAGTCAGGGGGAGCTTTTGAATCCGCAAGGGCCGACACCCATTCTGTGTGTGAATCCACCAGCTCCCTTCAGTTCCACCGCCGGCAAGCTGGAGCCCAGACTCCAGGCCAGGCACCAGTGACGTCCTGGGCTTGTCCCCTACAGTCAGCCATGGCTGTGGTGTCTGACCCACTCGCCTCCCTGTGTCCTCTCTGGCTCCCCGCTTCCCTCTCTCTGCAGTTGAGCTGGGCTGGGCTCTGCCTCTGACTCCCAGCTGCACCTGCCCAGAGCAGTTCTGCCACTTGAGGGAGTGACCCTGACATCCCCCAAACCCCATCTGATTCCTCCTCTCAGAGGAGTCCCTGAAGATGTCCAGGACGAGGTGGGGAAGGGGAGCCCAAAGGGAAAAGGCCGAGGCCTGGTGGGGGGATGGTTTTGCGGGGAAGCGAAAGCTCCTCATCACTGCCCACATGGTGCCAACAGTTAACCACAGATGGCAGATGCGGGGGTCTGTCTGGAGCCCCTGCCCACCCCACCCACTAAATCGCTCTTTGTCCCGGCCCTTCCCCATGCTCTGGCCCTTTCCCTTCCTGTCCCCCTTCCCCCCCAGTTGCCTGACTCATTTGTACCCCGGGGCCCTAGCCTCTGTGGGCAATGCTGTCACATCCTGCCCCCTCCCTGCCAGGTAGGGCTCTGGCATTTTAACAGGAGCCCTTGGGGGGTGAGGCTGGAATGCACAGGAGGGCTGCCTGCTGGTGTGAACTTTGAACTTCAAGACCCTGGCAGGGAAGGAGAGGGGCTCTGTGAGGAGGGCTCTTTCGCTGCCAGTCAGATCAAACCCACCAGGGCGCCTGCCTTGCACGCCAGACCTGGGGCCCGAGTAGGGCTGTGCCTGTCCTGAGGTGGCTGGCCCTACACCGGCAGTAGCTGGCTCCCGGCGAGTTCAGCAGTGAGGGGGGCGGGGAGGCTGGGATGGGGGTGAGGGCTGGGAGGAGGCTTCAACCTGATTTACTCAGGCCCTCGTCTGTCCGGAGCAGGCGGGGAGGAGGAAGTGAGTCAGTGGGCACAGCGATTCATGCCTCAGAATTCTGACTTTCCTTTTCAACCCACTGAGCCAAGACGTTTGTCCCAACAGGATCCCGGGGTGGGGGAGGGGACAGAGCGAGGGATATTAAAGAGACAGAGCTGGCCTCTCACTCACCTCCCCTGGGCTCCTTTTTGACTGAATTCAGCTGGACACGGCTGTGTGTGAGGGAGGGCCTGCCACAGGGGCTGGGACACACAGGTGTCACCAACGCTGAGGGTAACAACTACCGCTTAGGGAAGGGGTGGCTGACCTGGGGCCCCAGTTGTCTTTCACCAAACCTGGGAATTTGCTCTCTTTGTGTCCAGTTCATAGATGAGGAACCTGAAGCTGAGAGGTGCGGGGCCTTGTCCCAGGTCACGGTCCCTCCAGCCTGGCTGGAAGTCAGTGCAAGTCCTGGAAGATGGGTGGGGGTGGGGTGAGGGAAGGCTTTGCTGCTAAAGTGGAAACTCATGAAAGATTTGGAAGAACAAGTGGATGTTTTCCAAGGGAACGAGTGTGTGAAGCGCATTCCAGGCAGAGGGACCAGCACGTATAAAGGCCGGGGACATGGGCTGGCGCTGTGTGTTGGTGTCATCCTGCTGGGAGTGGGGACAAAGCACTGAGACAGAGGCTGTCAGGGGAGGAGCAGGCTGTGGGGACGAGGGGAGATGCTGAGTCCTTTCTGGAGGTGGCTGGTGAGAGTTGAACATCAAGCCTGGAGCGTGGAGGAGCTTGCGCAGGTGGCGTCAGCGCGTAGGAAGATGGTAACGCACAGGGGTCATCTGGGGGAGGCAGGAGGGAGGAGGACCACACACAGGCCCAGGTTGGGCCGAGGAGTCTTGCAGGGGGAGAGGGTGCTGGGAAGGCACTGTCAGGCAGGAGTTTAAATAAAATACAGAGGGAGAGGTCACTGCTGCCACCCTAGAGAGGTCAGGGGCAAAGGCCCAAAGACAAGCACAGAGTTCGCCCATCAGAGGAGGCTGCAGCCCGAGGAGAGCAGGAGGTTTCAGGGAGATGGAAGGGACCACGATGACCCGAGGGCAGGATCCCCACTCCAGGAGAAGGCAGACAGGTGACTCCACTCAGAGGAGGTGACTTCTAAGCTGTGGCCTCCTGGAAGAATGGGAGGTAGCCAGGATGACTAGGGTGTGGGTGAGGGCAGTGGGATGCCTGGTGGAGGGAACAGCAGAAGGCTGGAGGCCCGAGGAAGCTCAGGGCCAGTGAGGAACTGCAGGTGCTCCCGTGCCTGGGCGGGGCACTGGAAGGGGGGAGGGGAAGTAGCGGAGTGGGGCCAGGGAGGGTGACATGTCCTGAGAGCAGAGGAGAACCACTGGAAGTGCTAAGCAGGAGAGTGAAGAGGGCAGGTTGGTAGGACACTCTGGCCGCCATGCAGATGGGAGGGAGAGGTGGAGGCAGGGAGGGCAGCAGGAAGCCCCGACAGTAATCTAAGGAGAAGGGGCAGAAACAGTGGACAAACTGGCGAGACAGCAGGAAGGTGGAATCAATGCGACACTGCGACTAGCTAAGTTGGGTGCAGAGGAGGAGGAGGCGTTGGGCTTCCAGCTTAGGTGAGCACCTAGGAGCAGAGCAGGCTGGGGAAGGCCTATGGGTCACTTTTGGGTACCCTGAGCCACAGTGCCTGAGGAACTTCCAATCAGCAACTGAATCCACAGGGCTGGAACTTAGGAGGACACTGATTCGGGAGTTGCCGCGTGGTCTGAGTTATTAAGAGCCAATGAGGCTGGGTGTGGTGGCTCATGCCTGTAATTCCAGCACTTTGGGAGGCCGAGGTGGGAGGATCGCTTGAGGCCAGGAGTTCAAGACCAGTCTGGGCAACATAGCAAGATGCCCATCTCTACAAAAAAAAGGGAGGCAATGAAATGACTTTTCCCTAAATATCAGTAAGACACCATGGAGACAGGATTTCCCACTTTGGTATTTCCAGTTTTTATTTCTACCTGAGCAGACAACCATGTTTCACGTACTGTAGCAGGTACGTTCCTACATCCATTAGTACTGCAGTACAAGGAAGGCAGCACAGCGAGCACTGACGAGCCATGAGAATGTTGGCCTCCAGTGGGGCAAGTCCGGGCTGGTCAGCCACGTGGACCGACCGGACCAGAAGTATGTGCCACAGGCAAGGGACACGACTCTCATCCATTCACTCAGCCACTCCCATAGGGCCTTACTGACCTGTCCCTAGCCCCCAGACCAATCACAGCCACCGGGAGAAGGATCAATGTAGACACACACACTTCTCACACCCTGTCCCTGCGGAGCCCACTCTGGAAGGACATGACCATGGAGTTAGGCAGCCCTGGGGCAGGTGCCAGCCACACCGGGGGAGGGAATCACACTCTTGTACTTTGGGCATCTCAGTATTTTCATCTGTAAACTGGGAGACATCTATACCTCATAGGGGTATTAGAAGGTAACACACATAAAAGGCCAGGTGCATAGTAGGTGCTCAAAAAATATTAGCTCCCTTTCCACATTGAAATATAACAGGAAACATTCAGAGACACATAGTCACACAGGCAAACACATGTGCATGCATAAGGGTCCATGTGCACAGACACACATTCTGATCAATGAACATGTAGGAACCTTCCACCCTAGTGGAGTATCTAGGGACTTAGTAGGAGCAGGGTGGGGGGCGGGGTAGATGAAGTCCCGCCACCTACCCAGATTTCCCACCTGAGCACAGAACTCTTCCCATAAGAAGGCTTCTCCCGGGGAAATGACAAGGCCCCTGTGGGGTGGTGACAGCCAGGCTCAGCTGGGGCTGCCTCTACCATGTGGCCTCCTAAGCTCAGAGGGGCCACCTTGACATGAGACAGAGAATACTGAAGAGCCTACCAGAGTCCTAATTTCCCTGCCAGGAGGGGATGGCCCCTGGGGGCTGGGGCAGGGGGTGGGCATCAAGGCTAGGCCTTGTGCGGTAGGCGTGGGCCTGGGGAGAGCTAGAGAAATAGAGAGAGAGGATAGGCCGGCAGGGAGCTTCCCCAGTGTTTGGGTCCTGCTCACCACACCCCCATGGGGGTCACTGCCCACTGATCCCTACCTGTTCCTGAAGTCCAGTCAAATCAGAGCCCTGGGCCTTCCTCACTCACTCCCTCCCTCAGCCTCTGCCCCTGCTCAGCCCACCTCACCCCTTGTCCAAATTATTATAGCAGCCCCCTCCCACCCTGCCCAGTCTCTCCCGGCAATGTCAAATTCATGCTACAGCCAGAATGTTCTTCCTGACAGCCCTCCTTGCCCCATAAGCACCACCCCTAAAATACAACGAAAAGTGTGTTTAGCCTCTTTAAATTTGAGAGCTTCTAGAATGTGAGGCCAGGATGAGACCCGGCCTCAAAGATACCCCCAAGAGGACTCAGCCCCAAGTTGGTACCTAGTAGGTTGTCAATGAGCATTTGAGGCTGGTGGATTCTGAGCCAGGGGAGTTGCCTAGACCTGGCCTACATCTGGGTCACAGAAGGAAATCCGATAAGCCCATTCAGCTTCCCCACTCCTCCCTCCCTCCCTCCTCAGTAATTTGCATTTTCAATTCAAGTCTGAGATACAGACGGGAGTCTTAGTTCAACAGCAGAGCTTTGGTCCACTTGGTTCAGCAGATACTAGAAACCCTGGCACCCAGTGGGTGCAGACTGGGGAATAATGAGGGGCTTTCTCCAGCCCTTCCATTTCACAGATGGGGAAACCAAGGCCTGGAGCAGGAAGGTAAGTGGCCCAAGCTGAGAAGGCAGAAGAGAGCCTGCCCTCAACCAAGTGCACACAGTTGGACTCCCTCTGTGTGCCTCGCCCCGGGAGGTGAGGGCCCCGAGTGGTGTGCTCTGGGGCTCTGGGACTCTGGGTGTGGGGACAGGGAGGCAGGGGAAGGCTGGTGCAAAAACAGCACGTGCTAAATAAACGGAAGTCGCCTTTACAGAATATTGACATTGTCCTTGCCCTGGCTGGGAAAACTTCACCCAGAAGCAGCTCCAACCCTTCTGCCTTTCTTCTCCCCAGAGGCTTCTTCCTCTTGCCACTCCTGTCTTTCCCCCTTGTCCAGATACTCCTCCTCCAGGAAGCCTCCCTGGCCCTCCAGCAGGACCCACAGTTTGCCCATGGTTATGGTCACCTGCAGAGGCAGATGGACGCCATCCAAGGTTTGGTTTCAATGTCAAGACTGATGACGCCACCCACACGCCAAGAGGGTATGAAAAGTTTTATTATTGACATAATTGAGGTCTCCAGGGAGAGCAGGGCCAGCCTCTCATGCCGGTCCCAAATGGCTTGAGAGAGCCAGGGAGGAGATTGGCCTGGGTTTTTATTGCGGTCGTGAGCGAGTGTTCTTGCCTGAAGGGGCTTGCGGATCTCCTCCCTCGGATGCCAAGCGAGAGAGCACCCAGGCTTTCTTATCAGCTTGTCCAGGTGTGGGGTGCAGGGGGTGAGGGAGGGGTGAGGCTTGAAAGCTGTCAGTAAGCAGCAAAAAATAGACTTAGGCTTCTCATTACACACGTTATTCCTGTGCCCTTGTTTCTCTGCCTGTGTTTCTAGGTGGGTCCCTTCTCCACGGGGAGAGGTTGACAGATAAAGAGTTGACATGATAAAGTCAACTGAGAGATGAGATGAGGCTGTAGATGACAACGTCACTGATTTGGACGCTTGGATTTAAGCCCCTTGGCATGATGTTGGAGTTTCTCTTTTTCCATCTCTCCGGCGCAGACCCTTGCACTCTCCACATCTCCCTCCACCCCCATTCCATCTCCCCAGTTCTGCCTGACACTCCCCCACATTCTTTAGCTCAGCCCACCCCCACCAGTCACCCCTGCTCCGCTCCCACATTCCCTCTGGACACTCCCCTGGAGTGGAAAAACCATCCCTCATCCCTTTCCTGCTCCCAGTCCCGGGATCGGACATGCTGGTCATTCCTGTTTGGGATGGCCAAAGAGATAAGGCCTGGCATGGGGCCGATCTGTCATCACAGGAGTCTCAGAGCTGTTTTAGACAGGCCCCCTGACCACACTCAGTGTCCACCCTGGGCCTCTGCCCTCCGGGCCCTAGCTATCTCCTTTTCTCCAGGAACACAGTGGAAGACTCAGGAGCCAGCCTGGAGAGCAAAGGTCTGTTTAACTTCCATCCAGGTCAGCTTCCTGTTCCTTGACCCCAGATGTCTCCTAACCCGCAGAGACCCTAAGCCACAAGGCAGACCGTGAAGGAGGCCGGGTGGCTCTGGGAGTCACAACTTGGGAACAAATGCTGCCCTAAGGGCAGTCATGGACAAGTGTCCTCTCCCCAAACCCCAGAAAAGCTGTTATGGCAGCTGCTTTTGTTTAGACATGTCTGGCTGTCTGACCAACATGTGCCTGGGGTTTGTCTCTTAAAGACACAGCTGTGGTCAGTGACTTCCAGTCCTGGCTCTGCCTCCCATAAGCTTCCTGACCTTGGACATCCAGGCAACCTCCTGAGGCTCTGTTCCCCCATAAGTCAAAAGAAGATGATCATCCTGACCTCGCAGGGAGGCTGGGAGGATGAAATGAGCCTGCTCGTGAGATGATTTGTAAACTATAAAGTTAGGCTGGGGCCCTTTCCCAGGCTCTGAAGCTAGTTTTTACTCCTAATTCTTTCTTCTTTTCCTTAAAGAGAGCCCCCAAATTGCACAAGCTTCAGGCCCCACCAAACCTGGATGTGCCCAAAGTATTGTACACACATTAATTATTAGCATAAGTGGGCAAGAAGGGCCCCAGGGTCAGATCACACAGGATTCGAATCCCAGCTGTGTGGCCTCTGCCAAATTACTTAACCTCCCTGAGCCTCGGTTTTTTCATCTTAAAACAGAGATAACACCTCAAAGATTGTTGTGAGGATTTAACTTAGTATTTGTAAAGCACTTAGTATAGTTCCTGCTGCATACGTGCTTAATGCATGGTATTTTTTTCTTATTTGAAAATATATAGAGAAAAGACTGCCAGGGAAAATGAGTTTTTGTGCTGCAATAAGGGAAATCTGAGTTAGACTCAAGAAAATAACAGTGACCTCTCGAAGTTCCCTTTCAGTTTGACTCTTCTGCGGATAATGAGCTCTTTAGGCCCCGCCCACCTACGCCACCTGGTGCTTCCCACTGCACACCTGTAGGCGGTGGCGTCCCCGCCCAGTCTCCAAACACTCGGTCGGAGCGTGGGTGGGAGGAGGGGAACTTTGGGATTCTGCAGGGCTGGGCCCTGAAGGCTGGAGTGGATGAGAACGGGTACAGTCTGGGCCCAGCTCCCGGCCACGCCGTGCGCTCTGAGAAGCAGGCACTCATTACACATCCACAGTCTCATCCCGTGCTACCAGAAGGCGCAGCCCTTGGGGACAAATGTTTTTTTGTTAATTACAATTAGCGATATTGTTATCACCACCGCTAAATATCTGTCCAGCTTTGCTGAGAAGCCAGTCTCAGCTCGGATCGGGGTGGGTGGGGCGGGTTGGCAGGAGAAATAAATCTCGACAAAGGCAGCGAGGGGGCTGGGTGAGAGGAAGAACGCCCAGAGACCGCCAGCCACCTCTTTGGGACTCACAGCGCTGCGGAGGCGAGTCCAGTATTCCAGCCAGCCGCGGACGGCGGTTCGCAGATGCGCCAACGCCGGTTCTCTCCAGCCTGGCCGGCCGAGGTGGCGGCGCCTGGGTCGGCCTTTCCAGCAGCAGTAGCAGCCGCAGCAAGGAGCTGGACAAATCCCACCCACGGCCCCGCCCGTCCGATCCGTCTTGCTCCGGAGGCGACGCTTCCCCGGAGAAGCGAGGGGCGGAGAGGGGAAATACAAGTCTTTGGGGACACCCGACAGGTGTTTGGGGGAAAGGGCGGAGCCGGGGTAGGGAGGATGAGGAGGGAGGGGCGGTGCTGCCCCTTTAAGAGGCGGCGGCCGAGCCGGGACCTTTTCTCTTTCCCCGGAAGGAAAGCGGAGCCCGGGCTGGGCGCGCAAGGTGGGGAGGTGCGGGACTGGGCGTGGGGAGGCGGGGCGCGCGCCGCGGGGACCCCTCCCTCCCGTCCTCCTTGCGGTCTGCCGTTCTGCTTGCCAGAACCGCCGCCGAGTCGGGATCGAAGGCGACAGCGCGGCCAAGGGGGCGCGGCCAGGACGAGCTGGAGGGCCGGGTGCCTGGGGCAGGGGCAGCGGTGACCCGGTTGCTGGGGAGGCGGGAGAATAGACCCACGGACCTTGGAAGGGGATCTGAGAGCGCAGACCCTGAGCAGACGTGAAACTGACCGGGGCTGGGGGCAGGAAACTGATCGGCACCACTGGGCTCCACCGCGCGGCGGGTGCCAGTGCCCTTCGGCGGAGCGGGGAGCAGGTGAACAGGTCCTCACTCCCAGCTCCGCGCCCTCACGCGCTCTCGCCCGGGCCCCCGCTCCGGCTCGCAGCCATGGGCCCCGGCCCCCGCCGTGCGCCCGGCGCCCCGCGCCCGATGCTCTGCGCGCTCGCCCTGATGGTGGCGGCCGGCGGCCGCATCGCCTCCGCCTTCAACCTGGACACCCGATTCCTGGTGGTGAAGGAGGCCGAGAACCCGGGCAGCCTCTTCGGCTACTCGGTCGCCCTCCATCGGCAGACGGAGCGGCAGCAGCGCTACCTGTAAGTGAGGCCGGCGGGGGTGGGGTAGGAGGGAGAGAGTGTGTGCCGGGTGCGATCGATCGGGAGCTGAGTCGGAGACCTGGGCCCGCTGGTTTCCAGGCCCGCTGCCGCTGGCCCTGGTGAGCCAGGATTAAGGGGGCGGATACCCGGGCAGCCCTTTGGCTGCTGGGGCTTGGCGGGAAGTGGAGAATTGGGTGTGGGATAGGGGGCAGTAATTATTGGCAAGTGCTGACCGGGCTAGAACCTGTCTAGACGCCACTCCTCCGCCCTTTAGACCTCTCCTGCGAGCGGAAGTGGGGTCCAGGTTGCCTGAGGCCCCTCCCATTCTGCGAACCGAGTACCAGAACTAGCCTCTTCTCTCCAGGCCTGGGAGCTGGGGAAAACTGCAAGATAAATACCTAGCGGAACCCCCTTCCCCTACGCTTGGGAAAAACCCCTGAGCATATGCATTTAAGCACACCACCCCCCCTTACACCTCGCATGGAGTCTGCGGCCACACCAACCACACCCTCTGCAGAGCCAGACTGAATGGCCTTCTCAACCCTTGGCGGTTGGGGGGTGAGGCGATGGGTGAGTCTGGGCGTTTGGAGCTGTCCAGACACTGCCTCTGACCCCCTGAGGGTGGGGGGACTAGAAGAGAGTGGAGGAGCTGTCCGCACTTTGGCCTGGTCTCTTGTGCCCACCCCCAGCAGTGGTGCTCTCCCACCAGACATCTTCCCTGCATTCCACAGATTCATGTTGAATCTTCAACCCTGAGTGTGTTTGTTTTGGTTTGAAGAGGAAAGTAGTGTTTTTCTCTTTCTTCTGTTCTCCCTCCCCAACAGCTGCTAGGAGAAAGAAGGGAAGAGCCATGCATGGAGGTGGTTGCCTTCAGCTGCTTGGGTCCCCACCCCACCATAGGCACTCATGCCCAGGGGGTCATGTCCGGGTTTCAGAGGTCTCTCTGCCATGGACTCAGAGTGTGCTCGGTTTGGCTGCTGGGGGAAGAAGGTGTCTGGGGGAGATGAGGCTGCCAGGGAGGGATGGTGGTCAGGATAGGTCAGGCTGGTCCCATCCACCTCTTTGGGCTGGATGACCCCACCTGGCCTCTGACCCCACTGAACAAGAAGACGTGGTCAGACGAAGGTTGCCTTGAAGCCTCTCCCAGCTCTGACTGGGGCCTGAAGAAACTTGTGGGAGTTGGGAATGTTCAAAGTCCAAACTCTGCGCAGCCTTGGCCTCTGCCCTGCTGGCCCAGCCCCTGCCCAGCCTCCCTACCTGAACTCGGCCTCCACTGCTGCTCGCTTTTGCAGAGGCCAGGGCCACCACACCCTTCCCAGCCCAGCCCTAGCAGCTGCCACCTGCCTTGGCCAACCCTGCACCTTTTGGAGCTCCTGAGTGACTGACCATCAGCACAAGTTTCTATGTCAGTGCTCTTTCTGCCCAAGCCCAGAAAAAGATTTTCATATTTTCAACGCCAAATTTGCATGTTGTAAGGTAACACAGGCCTAGAGAGGATCTCACTGGAAAGAATGAGTAAATAATGATTCTGCAACCCCTCCCCCGCTTGGCTATGTGACCTTGACGAAGATATATCCCTTTCTGGGGCTAGTTTTCCCCAAAAGGGGGTTGGACCTGGATCTGCAAGCTGCCTCCTACCTCTGTTGGCCTGTGAGAGGCAACTTGGCATCGTGGAGGGAGAAAAGGCTCAGAGTCCCATGGCCAGGATCCTGTCTTGGATCTGTCACCAATATCTGGGCCTTAATTTCCTCACACGTTGGGGAGGAAACAACATGTCTTCTTCCTGGATGTTAGTGGGGCCTTAATGAGATAATGTGTAAAATTCCCTGCCCACGCCCATCTTTCCAAGGAGCACCCAAAGGCTCCAGGACCTGGAGGCACCCCCATTACCTACGGGCCCCACCCAAGGTGGCAGAGCAAAGGGGTTCCACTTTTCTTCCTGGGCAGCTACAGATGGCATTAGGCTTCCAAGAACCCAGAAGATTCTAAAGCTAATGAACCTCCCAGAGGCAAGTAGTTCTACATAGAGTTCTGAGTCCTCCCGTGGCTACCCTCAGTCTTTCCTAGGGCTGGTTCGTCTCTTCATCTCACTGAATTCTGCCCCTTGGTTCTTTGGAGGAGCCAGCTGAGCCAGCTGGGCTTAGCTGCAGCCAGCTGCGTAGCCAGATGTGAACAGCTGCCTCAGTGCACAGCTCGAGGGAGCTGGCAAATCAAGCTGCAGCCTCATGATCTGTTAGCCTCAAAGTCTCTTTGGAGAAGGGGGATGGTTCGTGGTCCTGAACGGGATTTTAGCCTGGGGTTCGTAGGTTTTTAGGAGATGCGGGGACCCCTGGAAGTATATGAAAAGTCATGTGTGTTTGTACATTGTCCGGGGGGTGGGAGGAGGGGAGAGCACAGCTTTCAGGTTCTCAAAGGAGGCCTTGTTCCAGAAATGGTTAGAAACCCAAGGTAGACTCTCTTTGCTGCCCCATCACCATCATCTCTGGGCTGGGGTTCCCTGACCACAACGTAGGAGGCTCTCCGCACCCAGGCCCCCATCTCCCAGTCTCTGGAAGTGAGGGAGGAGGGGCAGGCGGAGGACCAAGGTGCTTTGGGCTTCTTGGCAGGATGCATGAGGGCACCTTGTGGGGAGAGGGACTGTTCTCTGGGAAGTGGTTATTTACACCCTCCCCCCAGGACCTGCTCTGTCATTCCCTCCTGGGAATCCAGGTGTCCTCGTGTGGCTTGACCTCACCGGCTGTGGGGGATACCTCGGGGCCCTCTCTCCCTTCCACCTTTGCTGGGAAATGAGGGTGTCTGGGAAGCCTAGGGTGGGAGTGGCTGTGGCTCCTGGAATGAGATCATGCCTGAGGTAGGCAAGAGCCAGGCTTACCTGCTGTGCTGTCCTAAATCATGTTTCCTCGGGCAGGGCGGGTGCCTGGCAGCCTCCAAGGCTCGTGCCAGCAGAAATGGGCACAGCAGCTGTGGCTGCAGGCAGAAGGCCCGCACGTGTGTGTCCTTTTCCTCTGGCTCTCTCCAGTGATAAGCCAAAGGGTTTTCAGTTGGGCTGGAGGTCAGGGAAGGCTGGTCTTGTAGGAAAAGTAGCAGCAAAAGGGGCTTGGTCAGAGCTAAACATGGGAGGAAGAGGACGTCCCTTACAGTAAGAGAGATTGAGGTTAGATGTTGTGAGGGATGCCCTCAGGGGTTGAATATGGAAAAAATACTAAAGAGCCAAGGAAGGGGAGAAGAAATAAAAAAAACGGCCTTGTTCTTTCTTATCTGAGGCTTGGCCAGGCCTCTTTCTCCCGGCCTTTCTCATTCTTTCGTTCCCTACAGTTCGTTGCTCTGGTTCTAGGGCTGAGTCACCAGTGGGGAGAGGGGGCTGGATGAGCAGCGAAGGAGGAGTAGGGGAGGACGAGGAGGGCTGCAGCTTCAGCTACCATAGGAGCAGCCTCTGGGGAGCTGGCTAATTCGGGCAGCAGAGCTGGCACAGAGCTGGATCCAGGCATCTGAGAGCTGCCCCCACCCCTACCCTGGGGCTCATGGCTACAGCAAGTCTCCTCCCCACCTGCTTCCTGGCCTGGGAAGAGAGGGGAACACAGGTGGCTAGAGACTCAAGCAGTAAGGCACAGGGGCCCTGCTGGCCTGTGTGCTAGATCCTCTGGCCCCCTCTGAATCTTCCCACTGGAGCCACTGAGCACCCCGAGGTGAGAGTATCTGGGAAGTTGGATCTTATAGGCTGTTTCTCCTAGCATCGCCCACCCCAGTGCCCCCTGGGGGCCTGATCTTTGGGATGAGCCACCCTGGTGCCCTGAACTCTCCTGGGCCCTATGCTCCAGCCTTCTCTGATTCTATTGCTCTCTGCTTGGCTATTCCATTAGCTCTGAACTGCGGTGGGATGAGTGCCGGGGCAGGGGTGAGGAGGCGCTTTTCCGGAACTTGGAGCTCAGGGGGTTCCCCAGAGGCTAGGAGGGGCTGTCTGGCTGGAGCCATCAGAGGGTGAAGAGGCAGCTATTTGAAAGCCCTTGAGAGGTCATTTTACCCATCCCGCTACCTCCAGGGGGCTGGGGCTGTCTGCTCCCCCTAGTCCAGCCTGACTCCAGGAGAGGGGCCATCCCAGCTCCTGTCTTCCTTGCTCCAAGAGCTCCATCTAGGCCTCTCCCTCTTTCTCACCTCCACTGCGAGGGTGGGCTCAGTAGTGGTCTGGAAGGAGTCGGCTTTTGCACTTTGCGATCCATCAGACCAGACGCAACAGCAGGTGGCTAGCTGAGGTGCGTATTTGCATGGCAATTTACATTTCATTTGCATACCAGTAAGGTCCCTCTCACCCTCTGTATTCTCCAGCCCCCACTGCACACACATGGCTGTGGCTGGAAGAAGCTGGACCCGAACCTCTGCACACCCGCCTTCCCCAATCCATGTGCAGGCCTCTGGCTGTAGACCCATTGGATCCTGGGCTGGGAGCCAGAGGGCCTAAAAGGGCTTCTGAGCAGGCCAAGTAGGAGCTAAAAATACTCCGGGAGGGTTGGGGGGGCTCCCTGTGGAATCTGTGAGAAGGGAGGGGCCTGGGATGGGGGGCTGTGCTTAGAGCCCTGGTCCTGCCCCTCCCCCATCAGTGGGCACAAGGCTGGCTTGGGGCAGGGGGTGGGAGGGTAAAGGTGGTAAGGGGGTTCATTTCAATCCAGTTGCCATTCATGCCCAGCTCTGCCTGCTGAATACTTCAGGAGGCTAGGAGGAGGGGGTCCCTCGGTCCCCCCAGCTGAGATGAGGAGCAGAGACAGCATGGAGACCCTGCTCTTCGACCACCTCTGACTCAACACCCTGGACAAGGCAGTGGCGGAGGTGGCAGCAGCAGCAGGGGCAGGGGCGACACTCCCATTCCGCTGCATGGCCTGGAGGCAACTTGAGCTCCCCAGGGCCCCCCTCACTCCCTGAGGACTGGACTCCTTCAAGGTCATTGTAGCCAAGCCCCAATCTCCACCTCTAGCCAAATCTGATCTCCCACCCTAGAATGACTCCAGCTGCCAGCACCACACCCCCACCTTGGTGATCGCCTGCTATCCTCAGGCCCTGGAAGTCCTCCTTACCATCCCTGCTCCCTCGAAAGGACCCAAGCAGTCCATTCTTTTCCCTCTGCTCCATGTTCCCGCACCTGAGCAGAAATTCCTGGGTCCCTGCAGGGCGGCCTGAGGTCATGCTAGGGCCAGCCTTGGTGCTAGAAGAAATCAGAGCAGCAGTGCTTACGTTGGCCATGGCTTCATAGTCATAAAACCCTTTTGCAGAATAAACCCACTTGTTCCTCCAAAAACCCTGGAAGTCAGCAGAACAACTGCTGTCCCCATTTTACAGACCAGGCATTCAAGGCTCAGGAAGGGAAAGGAAATTGCCTCTTCAGGCAGAACAAACCCTAGAACCAGGTCCTCAGGCTCCGGGCCGAGATGCTCCTTTCCCAGGGCATGGCTTCCTTCTCTCAGGTGTCAGGCACGCCAAGGGGCGATGTCCATGGGTGGTCAGGCAGTGGACTCATCGAGGCTCCTCCCCAGCCCAGACAGAAGGTGACTACTCAGGCCTGGCTGCTACCCTGGCTCCCTGCCAGCCTTCCTGGCTGGGAAGCTTCACTCCTGTTCCCAGGAACACTTCCCCAGGGTGAGGTGCAGGCAAGGTCCCACCCCTTGCCAGCACCCCCAGGCAGTGCATTCCTGACTCCCAGTGGGCGGAGGCACCCCAGGCCCCGGCATGCCCAGGCCCTGCCCTACCCACTCCCTGCAGCCTACACTCACGAGTCCCAGGCAGCCACAGCTTGGCACTTCCAGACTCTGGCAGGAGACCCAGAGCCCAGGTTCTGAGCTGGGAGCCGCAAGGTAATGGTGTTGCTGGGGCCAAATGGAGGGACACCTGAAACGTGCTTGTCACCCAGGAGGCTGGGTCCATCAGGATTTAGGAGGGTGTCCTGGCAGAGCATTGAGAGGCCACAGGGAGATGATGTGGGGAGAAGAAGGGATGGTAGAACTGGGTTCTCCAACTGGAGTGTGAAGATTCCATCCAGATGGTCTATGGTGGGCAGAGGAATCTGCCTCTTTAACAAATACCCCAGGGATTTCTGATGCTGATGGCCCAAGGACTGTCCTCCAAGTTGGTATTTCAGGGTTGACCCCTGCCTCTATCTGCTTTAGCCACCCCCCTGGTATGGGATGGGTTACTAGGCCTAAGCATCCTTGTAGGAACTTGCGGTTGGCATCCGCGAAGATGGGTTCTGGGCAGGCTGGGGGCAAGGTGACAGTCCTTGCCCACCCCCACCCTCATGCCCACCCACTGGGAACTCTGCTCTGGGGCCACACTGTTCAGAGTGTCAGGCACCCACTCCCACCCCATACCCTGTGACCCTGTCTCAAGGCAGGGTAGGGGGGAGGTGTTGGACATCACCCGGGTCACTTAGGGACCCAGGCCTCCGAGATCTAAGTCCTCAGATGGCTTCAGGAGGAAGAACCCAGGCTTCTACGACAACCCATCCCACCCCCTCACAAGTTCTCCTCCCTTTGGACCCCCCAGAATTTGAACCCTATGCCAGGATTCCTCTAGTCTTACTCTCTTCCGGTCTACCTTCAGCTCAAAGGCCGAAACATTCCTTCCAAAACGCAGATCTGACCATGTTTACACCCTTGCCTAAAATCCATCCGCAGCTCCCCCATGTCCTTCCCATCCTCCCCTTCTGTCCTCCTTGGGCATCCCTGGGCCCGAGCTATGCTGAGGGTCTGGCAGACCCCTGAGTCACCCTGCTTGCTCTTGCTTCTTGGCCCTTGTACATGTCGTACCTAAAGTGCCCTTCCTGCCCTTCTTCACCTGGTGAGCCTGGGTCATCCTCCTCACACTCAGACTGGGTCACCTCCGCTGTGGATGAGTGTCCCCACCCCTGAATCTGGGCCGGTGTGCTTCCTGCTTCCCTCTCATGAGGCACTTACTGCAAGTGTCTGTTTCCTGGCCTGCCTTCCCCTACACTGGCCACTCCTGAGGGCAGGGGCTGGAATCCACTTGTCTCTGGAGCCCCGGAACCTGGCACAGAGCATCTGTCAATGCCTGCTGAACTGTACTTGGTTTGAAGCTGGCCTTGGGGAGTCTGAGCTCGGACCTCCCTCCCTCCCTGCCCCCAGGCTCCTGGCTGGTGCCCCCCGGGAGCTTGCTGTGCCCGATGGCTACACCAACCGGACCGGTGCCGTGTACCTGTGCCCACTCACTGCCAACAAGGACGACTGTGAGCGCATGGACATCACAGAGAAAAGTGAGGGGAAGGCGCTGGGGACCAGTGCTGGGTGGGAGGCCTGGCAGAGGGGTAAACAGGGAGGAGGAGGTGGAGGAGATCCGAGGTGCAGTTTCTAGTCACTTCTCGTCCAGCTGGGAAGAGAGCTTGGCGAGAGTGGGACTGTGAGGGACCGGGGTGCTCAGTGATAACGGGCTGGAGGAAGGGTGCAGGGAGGGCTGCCCTGCTGCGGGGAGGGCCCAAGACGACCAAGCCCTGCCCTCTGGAGGCTTTGGGCACTGGGGTATGGAGTGAGGTGCCCAGGCTCACGATCCCTCCGTGCCCACAGGTGACCCTGACCATCACATTATTGAGGACATGTGGCTCGGGGTGACTGTGGCCAGCCAGGGCCCTGCAGGCAGAGTCCTGGTAAGTGGGTGCTCAGCATCGGTTCCTCCACCCCCACCCAGCTCTCTCCATCTCCCAGGGGCTGGGAGGAAAGCGGAGAGCCGCAGAGGGGTCCTCGGTGCGTGTTCTGGGGCCTGTGCAAATGTCCGTGTCTCTGGCCTGGCGTCCCTTGCTCCCTGAGCTCCTGGGGAGGGGGGCGTCTGGCGCTCTCCCAGGCCAGGCACGGCCTGAGTCCTCTCTGACTCAGCCACTTCCTCCCCGTACGCACGCTGGTGCTCACCCGTCGTGGGAGTGAGCCGAGGGAATGGCAAGGAGGAAAGGGCAGAGAAGGCCCCAGGCGGCTCTCGCTGGCCGGAGCTCCTTCCTGGGAGGCTGGCTGCCGGAAGAGGCACAGCCCTGCTGACCCGGCTCAGTCGGCTCTGGTTTGGGTGCCACTCCCTGATGTCACTTGTCACCTCCTGCCCGCATTCTTCAGTGGTGTCCCCTGAGGTCTCAATTTATGGGTCCCAGATGGATACATTTTCTTCATTTTCTAAATTGACATAAAATTTATATACAGTGAAATGCTCAGATTTTAAATTTCAATGAATTCTTGACAAATGTATATATACCTGTGTAACCAACACCCTTTAACAATATAGCACATTTACATCACTCCAGAAAGTTCCTTGTGCCCCCTTCCAATCAACTACCACCCCCATAACCCTCACTGCCGTGATTTCTGTCACCTTTGAACACAGTTTTAAGCTCTAGGTTTGCATTAGTTCACTGAGATGCCTTTTGAAGACTCCTGTTATGGAGGGTTGTGGGGTTAGGAGTCCATTTAAAGCGATTCTAGACACTGGGTCCTTTAGCAATTATCTACTCACCCATCGATCCATTCATTCAACAAGTATTTAGTGAGCACCTACTGTGTACCAAACACCAGAAGCTTAGCGGTGGCTCAGAGCAGCTTGGGTGCTATGCTAGTGGCACTCACGGCAGGAAGAGGACACAAAACACAAGTAAACAAGAACTAGGTCTATTTCTGGATTTTGTCTGGCCCCAGGCTGTTTTAAAACACCTATTCTGATCCATTGATTTGCCTGGTGAATCTATATTAAGCACCTAGAGCGTGCCCCGAGAAGCTGTGCACACTCTCCCCGGTGAGGAGGTGCAGCGGACTGCCTAAGAGCTGAGAGTCTGGAAACAGACAGCCTCGGTGTGGATGCTCTGTCTCTCAATGTGAGATCTTAGGCAGGTGACTCAGCTCCCTGTGCTTCAGTGTCTTTATCCGAAATGGAGAAAATAATCATCCCTCCACCATAGGGTTGTTAGTAGGCTTAAAAGCTAGTTCATGAAGAGCTTAGAATTGTGCCTGACATAGACTAAGCACTCAGGAAGGGTTAGCTGCTGCTATTATTGTCACTATCATATCGTTATTGTTTTGATAATGGTCCTTTCAATGAAAGGACAGGGCCATCGGGACAGCAGAGAAGCGGGTTCCTAATCTCTCTGTAAATAGCCTCTTTTAGACCCAAGAACCTGAGCCCCACAATCCCTCCTCCTTCCCCCATTTCTCTTTCCCAAGATCTCTAAACCATTCTCAAATCCAAACTGCCTTTCCAAAAAGTGTTCCCGACCTTCAGAGCAGATTTCTGAATTCTGGAAAGGAGACATGGGCTTAAGTTTCACTGTGGGAAGAAAGAGAAGCCCGGGGAGCGCCTTCAACTCCTCTCCCACAAAGCCAGAGGTGCCCGGGGCAAAGGAGACAGCTGGCCCTGGGTCCCTGCTCCTGACCAAGGCCGTGTGTGTTGCGGGGGCGGGGTCCCCAGGTCTGTGCCCACCGCTACACTCAAGTGCTGTGGTCAGGGTCGGAGGACCAGCGCCGCATGGTGGGCAAGTGCTACGTGCGAGGCAATGACCTAGAGCTGGACCCCAGCGACGACTGGCAGACCTACCACAACGAGATGTGCAACAGCAACACCGACTACCTGGAGACGGGCATGTGCCAGCTGGGCACCAGCGGCGGCTTCACCCAGAGCACTGTGTACTTCGGTGCCCCTGGCGCCTACAACTGGAAAGGTGGGGACCGTGGGGGAAGGGAGGAGGAGCAGAGACCACCCACTCCAGTTAGCCGCTGGGACAGCAGGCCAGATCATCCACACGGGGGGCAGAAGAGCCAGGACCCCCGTGCCAATATCAGCAAGCACCATGACCTCCACTGTTTTATACCTCTTGCTATGTGCCAGGGGCCTTCCACATATTATCCCAGTCGATCTCAAAATACTCTTAGGAGGCAAGTATCATTATACCCATCTTATAGAAAAGAAAACTGAGCCTTAGAGAAGTAAATTAACCAAGGCCAAGAGTAAGTTGTGAAACCTGGGTTGGAATGCAGGTCCATCTGACTGCAGTTTAACCATTTAACAACTTATTTTAAAAATAGGCCGGGCATGGTGGCTCATTCCTATAATCTTAGCACTCTGGGAGACTGAGGCAGGAGGATCGCTTGAGCTCCAGAGTTCAAGACCCCATCTCTACTAAAAATGGAAAAACTAGCCGGGTGCACCTGTAGTCCCAGCTACTCAGGAGGCTGAGGCAGGAGGATCGCATGAGCCCAAAAGTTTGAGGTTGCTGTGAGCTAGGCTGACGCCACGGCACTCTACCCAGTGGGACAGAGGGAGACTCTGTCTCAAAAAATAAATAAATAAACAAGGAAACTAAATCCTCCTCCTCACTCCCCTATTTCATAAAAAATTTAAAAAATGTATTAAAAATAAAACATGTTCCCAGTACAACTACTAAATAGTACAGTAAGATTTGGTAAAAGAGTAAAAGTGCCCCTCCTCTCCCACCCATCTCCCTTGTCCCATTTCCCAATGTTAACAGTATCTTGTGGATCCTTCCAGACTTATTTTTGAATACATAGGTATGTTTTAAAAAAACAAACAAAACCCCACAAACAAATCATACTAACATGCTGTTCTGCTACTTTCTCTTTCTGACTTATCCAAAGTCGTGGGCATTTTTTCATGTCAATACATCTAGGACCATCCTTTTAGGGGCTGCAGAGTATTTCCTTGTATCAAGACCCATGCTTGTAACCACCATGCTATACACTGTCACAGGTGTCACACGTGTCTGATGCCTGACACTCCCTCCGTCTCTTTGCCTCTCTCCCTAACACAGGTTGTAGCCATAGCGACCCCTCTCCCCTCAGCAAGCCCTTACTGTTGCAGAATCAGCAGGCGGAGGGAACCCTGAACCTCCTCTTGACCAACAGGCAGGCTGGGGCATAGTCACGGCTGTGGGCTCACTTAAGGCCTCTGCCTCCTCCTCTGGTCCTGCCTCCCAGCCCCTGTCCCTTTAGAACCTTGTCAGGGTCACAGGTCCTCTCCAGCACAGCCTGAGGATCAGGGCCCAGGTAGGCAGCCTGAGTTTAGAGACGGGACCAGAAGGAGGTGATGGTGCAGAGTCTGACCTCAGCATCTAGAGAGTAGGGAAATGCCATCTAGTGTCTAATACCCAGGAGCCTGGGCGACTGGATTCCAGCCGTATCTCTATAACTAGCTCCCCATGGGACTGTGAGCAAGCATGTCGGTTTCCCTCCCTGAGCCTTGCTTTTCTCATCTGCAAAATGGGGGTCACCGTTCTACCTCACTGCATTGTTAAAATAAAAAGGAAGTGATTTATAAATGGTGAAGTGCTTGCAAATAAAAAGGATTATCTTTCCCCAGTGGGGGGGCTGGATAAGGTGGAGGAAGGAGGTTGTGACTTATACTCCTCCCATATCCCCTCCCCAAATCCTTGTGAAGGAAACAGCTACATGATTCAGCGGAAGGACTGGGATTTATCTGAGTATAGTTACAAGGACCCAGAGGACCAAGGAAACCTCTATATTGGTGAGTGCGGTTGTGGTGGCCCATTGGGTGGCAGAGGGAAAAGGGGGTGCAGCCCAGACACCCTGGCCTTCTTACCTTCAGTGCCTGGTGGAAGAGTGAGGCCCAGGTGCAATGTGACTAGTTGCATTGAGCTCAACTAGCACACAGTTATGGAGCACCACCTGTATGCCAGGCCTTGTTCCAAGCTCCCAAGATGCAAAGTCTCTACCATCACGAAGTTCACAGCACAGTGTCTGGGGGATGAATGGGACATGGCTATGGGACATCTGGGGTCCAATTTCTTGCCCAACTTGGGATGGTGGAATAGAAGGTAATGGAGGGAGGGAGCGGGGACAGACCAGTGCCATGGGTCCAGAGCAGGAGGGGACAAAGTTTACCAGGGCCTTCACTGAACATCTTCCCCTAATTCCAGGGTACACGGTGCAGGTAGGCAGCGCCATCCTGCACCCCACGGACATCACCATTGTGACCGGTGCCCCACGGCACCAACATATGGGCGCTGTCTTCTTGCTGAGCCAGGAGGCAGGCGGAGACCTGCGGAGGAGGCAGGTGCTGGAGGGCACGCAGGTGGGCGCCTATTTTGGCAGCGCCATTGCCCTGGCAGACCTGAACAACGATGGGTGAGAATCTAGGGACATCCTCTGAGCCCAGGGAGAGAGGTGGGGGAGGGTGGGCTTGCCCAAGCCAGGTCAGGGAAATGGAGGTTTTGCAATTGTGCATTTGTCTGCGTGTTGTTTTCAGGGATTTGCAATCAGACTGTATGGGAGTTTGGATGTTTGCATGTCATTTGCATGACACCTGCACTTGCTTGTTGGTGCCTGTCATTTGACTGGCTCCAGTGGCTGTGGGCTGTTTGGGTGTGATCTGTGCCTGCATGCTTCTCCATGGCATGTGTTTTCTATTTGGTGGGTCACATTGGCGTTTCCGTGTCCTTCCCATGACCTGTGGCCAGAGGAGCTGTCTGCACAGCCATGTGCCCTGGCACCGTCATGCCTGTTAAACGAGAATTATGCTGCATATTGGGGGCTGACCTCACACTCCCATTACCTGTTCCTTCTCTCCTGTGCAGGTGGCAGGACCTCCTGGTGGGTGCCCCCTACTACTTTGAGCGGAAAGAAGAGGTAGGAGGTGCCATCTATGTCTTCATGAACCAGGCGGGCACCTCCTTCCCCACCCTCCCCTCCCTCCTCCTTCATGGCCCCAGTCGCTCCGCCTTTGGCTTCTCCGTGGCCAGCATTGGTGACATCAACCAGGATGGATTCCAGGGTATGAGCCAGCACCCCTCCCCTAGCACCCCCACTGACTAAGCGCCAGCTGCATACCAGGCTAGACAGGGCCCACAGAGGAGACTGGATGGGGCCAGGCTCAGGGAGTGCAAAGCAGTGCTGGAGAGAGAGTGTGCAGAGGGGGCAGCAGAGGCGAGCTCAGGGGGCCCCCTGAAGCAGCTGGCACGCTGCCGTGCCACCCAGGCTGCGCCGAGAACGCTCCATGGGCAGGAGCAGAAGGGCACTGCGCAGGCAGGGGAACTTGCCTGACGTGCCCAAAGCTGGAGCAAGGCTGGGGAATTAAGACCATGCATGTAGCATCTCAGGTGTGAGATGATAAGGGCTGGGACAAGGTGGCAGCACTGGATAGAGGGGTCATCACTAGTGTTCTGCAGGACTTGGGGACCAATCTGCAGTGCCAGGGAGAGGGACAGACCCAGCGGTTGAGCCTGGGTGCCACAGAAGCACCTGCCTTATCTGGAAGTCACTTCTCTGACAACCTCAACATCCCAGGACATAGCTGAGATGCAAGAGAAAGGCAGAGGCGCCTCTGAAGACCCACATAGGTGCCAGAAAGTTCAGTCAACAAAGACCAAGCACTTACTACAGAATAGTCAGGACCTACTAACTCTTCCTTTACACACTTTACTAACAAGCTCGGCTATCTGATTACCTAGGCCTTATCAGATCAAAAGCAGCAAACCAGAAAGAGTTCAGGAAAGTTCAGGAAGATAATAAAATGTTTTAGATTTATTCATGGTTAGAATTCTTAAAGTCTCGACTTTCAGTAAGGTGCACTATAGTGTGATGATTAAAGTCCCAGCCCCTGGTGTTAGACAGACATGGGCCCAAATATCTTCTTCTCTACTCTTTGGTTGTCTGACTCTGGATTTTCTGAGTCTGTTCCCTCATCTGTAAAGTGGGGACAGTAGTACCTACCCCACGGCACTCTTGTGAGGATTAAACGAGGTGAATGCTTGATAACGCACTGGCAGGGTCACCAATGGAGAAACCTCCTTCTCTGCCCCTCCTGGTAACGCCATTAGAAGAGCCAGGGTGTCGGGGAGGAGGTTGGTGGGGGAGATGGAAGGCACCGTAACCAGGGCAAAACCCCAGGCCGGTCAGGAATCTGGGGTGTAGGCCTGCCTGTGGCATTAACTTGCTGTGTTACTTTGGGGAGGTCTCCTCCCCTCTCCTGAACTCTGCTTCCCACCTATGAAAGGAGTCCCCAGTGTTGATCCTGAGCCACACAGCTCTGCCCTCTGCCTGATGCTCAGAGCAATACGTGGCAGGGTGAGGTCGACGCCATACTGGGCTCTATGGCCTGGAGCACAGGGTTAGGGAGATGTGGGGCCCAGAGCCCCTGGGTGACCTGGGCCTGCCTTCTTTCCCCAGACATTGCTGTGGGAGCCCCCTTCGAGGGCTTGGGCAGAGTGTACATCTACCACAGCAGCTCCAGGGGGCTCCTCAGACAGCCCCAGCAGGTATGGATGGACGGGGTTCAGTCAGCTGCCTCTGACAGCTGGGGTGGGCCTTCCCTCCTTCCCTCACCCCCCCTTCCCTGCTCCCCAAGGCCCCACTCCTCAGAGCCTACCCCCACCACTGACCCCTGTCCCCAGGTAATCCACGGAGAGAATCTAGGACTGCCTGGCTTGGCCACCTTCGGCTACTCCCTGAGTGGGCAGATGGACGTAGATGAGAACTTCTACCCAGACCTGCTAGTGGGGAGCCTGTCAGACCGCATCGTGCTGCTGCGGTGAGCCGGGGGGCGATGGATGGGGGCCTTTCTCTTCTCCGTCCACGTCTGCATGGAGCCCCATCGCTGTCCATCTTCCGCACCAGGACTACAGAAGCCTGAGCCCCAGCCTGGCCTCGGGCAGGCAGGAGGCACTGATCTGTGTCTGGCTCTGTTGTCTCTGCAGGGCCCGGCCTGTCATTAACATCGTCCACAGGACCTTGGTGGCCAGGCCAGCTGTGCTGGACCCTGCACTTTGCACAGCCTCCTCCTGGTGAGATTATCAGCCCCTACTCTGCCCGCCTACTCCTCATTTATGGGAAGGCCAGGAGGGCCTCCAGCTCCCAAACCCCTTCCCTGGCAACTCCTGGTATCCTGCCTTTAGAGAGTTGATACTTGAGGTCAGTGTTTGCCCTCGCTACCCAACCTCATTAAAAAACAGAATTCCTTGCAAGGGTAATGGATGAATTGGGGGACCGTAGAGTGTAGTGGTTCAGAGTGAGAGATCTGGGCTGCCTTGTTCAAATCCCAGCTATGCCATTGTAGGGGCGGGGGCGGGGCCAGGCTCAGGGAAAGTGAGGTTGCAGAGGAAGAGGGAAGGGGGATGCGTTTAAATGGACCGATGTAGGGAAGGAGAGTCACCTTGGGCACATTGTTAATCTCACTTAGTCTCAGACTGCTTGGCTGTAAAACAGAATTGGTAATAACCAATTCTCAGGGTTGTTGTGATAATTAAATGAGGTAACATACAAAATGTCCTTAGCACAATAGTCTGTATGCCTTAAGTGCTCGAAAAATGTTAGTTGCTAAGAAAGTGACAATAATGATGGTGATGACCCCAAAGTCTTTATGTGAACAAAGATATTGGGTCAGAAGGCAGAGGGAGACAGAGCAGGGAAGCAGTGGGGTGGGTGGGGAAGGAGATCTGGACTGGGGACCGGGAGACCTGGGTTTAAGACTAGGCTGGGCCACTCATTGACTGATGACTTCAGACAAGTCCTTTTCTATACCTCAGTTTCCCCACTGGTGACCTTTAACTGTTTTTGATGGCTTTAATGGGAGTGGGAGGGAAGGAGCCAGGGACACCACAGACCAGCTCTGTGGACTCTCCAGTTTTGCCCCTGCCTGTCTCCAGAAGGGCCTGGTTTCCCTTTGCATGGTTTTGGGGGTGAAAGCTAGGGCCTGGATAACTGTGTTCCGTTGTGACCGGGCCCTCCTGTATGTCCCCCCAATAGCGTGCAGGTGGAGCTGTGCTTTGCTTACAATCAAAGTGCCGGGAACCCCAACTACAGGCGGAACATCAGTGAGTGCCGGGGTGTGGGGTGAGGGGGAGCATGCCCATCTTGCCACTTGCTGACCACCTGTCTACCTGCAGCCCTGGCCTACACCCTGGAGGCTGACCGGGACCGCAGGCCGCCCCGGCTACGCTTCGCCCGCAGCCAGTCAGCTGTCTTCCACGGCTTCTTCTCCATGCCTGAGATGCGCTGCCAGAAGCTGGAGCTGCTCCTGATGGTGAGGGTGGGCCAAGGGGCAAGATGAGGGCTCCAGGATCACTGCAGGAGGTGCCCAATGTCCTCCCAGGTCAAGAGTGAGGGACTGGAGTCCTCCCAGAGACAGAGATTGGGAAAGTCAGCCCGAAGGCCATGGGTGCGTAGGGGAACCATGCACAGCATTCAGCACACCGTAGGAGAGATGGAGACCCTTGGGGAGGGGATGGGGCCAGAGGGCTTAGCACCTCTGAGAAAAGTGAGGGATGTGGGAGCCCTTAGCTCAGCTCACCTCTGAGAAAAAAGGGTCCCTGAGTGGGGATAAGCTCAGTCCCTCTCTGGGACATCAGGGTGGAAGGGGAGAGCTCAACCTGGGGACCCTGTGGACGAGGAGGCTGAACCCCCTTCCCCAGGGACCCCTGGGGAGGAGAAGCCCTATCTCTTAGGGGGTCAAGATCATAGGAAGTCTCAATTTGGGGTTCAGATTAGAATGGGTTCAGCCTAACTGTGGGGTTTTCAGTGTGGGGGGACCCCAGGTCCTCCCTGGGGTTCAGAGTGGTGTGAAGATTTCACTGGGGTCGGGGATGCTGTGCAGGGCTGGGCTTAGTTCGCCCTCCCTTCCTAGGACAACGTCCGTGACAAACTCCGTCCCATCATCATCTCCATGAACTACTCTTTACCTTTGCGGATGCCCGATCGCCCCCGGCTGGGGCTGCGGTCTCTGGACGCCTACCCAGTCCTCAACCAGGCGCAGGCACTGGAGAACCACACTGAGGTGGGTGAGGGCGGAGCCGGGGCCTGAAAGGCGGGGGCCTGGAGGGCTGTGGGGCGAGAGGGCACCGCGGGTGGTGCGGCCCTTCACGCCTCCGGCCACCCCCAGGTCCATTTCCAGAAGGAGTGCGGGCCGGACAACAAGTGCGAGAGCAACTTGCAGATGCGCGCGGCCTTCGTGTCGGAGCAACTGCAGAGGCTGAGCAGGTGGGCGCTGGGCCGCGCTGATTGGCCAACGCAGGGCGGGGCTTCATTGGCTAGCAGGGTTTGGGGGCGGGCCTCACCGGCCAGGGGCGGGGCCTCATGCGAAGCGAGTTTGAGGGCAGGGGCTTTAATGGGTCAGGTAGGATGGCCAGAAAAGGGGCTTTCTCCTCCAGGTGAGACTAGAGGGCGGGGCATGGCTATCCCGAGAAGGGACTTTTCTAACCTAGGAGGCCCGAGGGGCGGAGCCTCGTTGATCGGGGGCACACCCGGGGACGGGGCTTTTGGCTGAGTCCCAGGCCACTCCACCCAGGCTCCAGTACAGCAGAGACGTCCGGAAACTGCTCCTGAGCATCAACGTGACCAACGCCCGGAGCCCGGAGCGCGCCGGGGAGGACGCCCACGAGGCGCTGCTCACCCTGGCGGTGCCTCCCGAGCTGCTGCTGTCCTCCGTGCGCCCGGTGAGTGCCCACCAGCCGGCTCAGAGCCCGAGTAGGGCTCCACCAAGTGTTCGCATCCCAGTATGCCTGTCATGTACGTGTGTTGTCATTTGCCCTGTGCCCCCTCCTCTTGATTGGGCCCTGCGGCTGCTCTGCTCTTTGGGGGAGCCTAGGGCTTCAGACCCTGCACTGCAGGCAGGGAAGACAAGCCTCACTCTGACCCAACCCTGACCTAAATCGTCCTTTTTGCTCAGCCCGGGGCCTGCCAGGCTAACGAGACCATCCTCTGTGAGCTGGGGAACCCCTTCAAACGGAACCAGAGGGTGAGCACTGGCCACATCCTCCCAGTCCTGGGGTGTCCCAGACTGTTCCTCCGACCAGCTCCTTATCCTTCCTGCTTCTGCCTGCCTGCTTCCCAGGCTTCCTTGAAGCCAAGAGCCAGAGTAGGGAAGGCAGAGATCCAGTAGAAGGTGGGAAAAGGCCCTGAGACTAAGAAAAATGGGGCCGCCAGGGCGCTGTGCACAAAGCCAGAGCAAGTGGAGGCAAGGAAACCAATTTTACTAAGCACCAACTGGGTGCCAGGCCCTCAGCCCCAAACTGCTTCTTTTATATGATGTAATTCACACAACCATCAGAGGAGGTAGATGCTATTTTACAGAAGAGGAAATACAGACTTAGAAAGTTTCAGTAACTTGCTCAAGGTCAATGTCATATAGCTCAAAAGTAGCAGAGATGTGACCCAAGGGAGAAAAAGGGGGGAAAGGAGACAGAGATGAGGTGGGGAGGTGGAGACCACTCACCCAGAAGAGGAAGAGGAAGAGGCCAGAGAACTAAGTCCCTAGTGCAGTGTTTAGTCCCTCTCTCCCTCATGACATCACCCCTGCTGGACTCCAAACACCCCTCTCTGCCTTCCTGACCCTCGTGGCAGATGGAGCTGCTCATCGCCTTTGAGGTCATTGGGGTGACTCTGAACACAAGGGACCTTCAGGTGCAGCTGCAGCTCTCCACGTGAGTGACATCAAGAACCAATCTGAGTCGAGGCCGAGGTGTTCTGGGTCTCCCTCCTACGCCCTGCATTCCTTCCCCAGGTCAAGTCACCAGGACAACCTGCAGCCCATGACCCTGACACTTTTGGTGGACTACACACTCCAGGCCTCACTCAGCATGTGGGTACCTCTCTCTGCCCCACCTCCCACCCCCAGCCTGCTGTGCTGAGCTAGTGCCTTCCTGCCCCAGGGTATCTCCCCAGCTCCCCTGACACCTCTCTTGGCCTGGTATCCTCAGGCCCCCACCTCCCCTGGGTCATTCCTCCCCTTAACAAGAGCAATCGCTATCATTATTATTATTATTTTTCCCCTGTAAAGCAGGTAGAAGTGGAGGAATTGGCCACCCTGGGGCTGAGGTGTTGGTCCCTACCATTTCTTCAGAGCTCATCATCCAAAGATGATGTAGCAACTATTGTTAACTCCATTTTACAGATGAGGAAACTGAGGCTCAGAGAGGATAAATGGATTGCTTGAGGCCATGTAGCTGGTAAATGGCAGAGCTGGGGTTTATACAAGTCTGCCTGATCTCAGAGGAGCTGTAGTTAACCAGCTTTGGCACCCACCCCCTCTGCCAGGACCCTGTCTCCTGTCCCTCTGTGACTCCAGCATCTTCCTGACCCCTAGGGTAAATCACCGGCTACAAAGCTTCTTTGGGGGGACAGTGATGGGCGAGTCTGGCATGAAAACTGTAGAGGATGTGGGAAGCCCCCTCAAGTATGAATTCCAGGTAAGGGGACCTCTGGGGTCCTAGGCTGGGGACTTCTAGGAAGAACAATGGTTTTGTCTTTTTGTTTTTGTTTTTGTTTTTCTTGGCTCTGAGGTCTGAGGGCAGGAGGATTGGGGATCGGTGAGATGGAGGTGGTTTTTCAGGAGACAATAACCATGACCTCTTATACCCACAGGTGGGCCCAATGGGGGAGGGGCTGGCAGCCCTAGGGACCCTGGTCCTAGGTCTGGAGTGGCCCTATGAAGTCACCAATGGCAAGTGGCTGCTGTACCCCACGGAGATCACCGTCCATGGCAATGGGTCCTGGCCCTGCCTGCCACCCAGAGACCTTGTCAACCCTCTCAACCTCACTCTCTCTGTAAGCCATCAGGAACCTTTTATATGCATCTCATTTGCACGCTACAGGGCAGAAAGGCAGTGTCTTCCCCTTTCTCCCCTTTGGCAGGCAACCTGACTCTCCCTACCCTCTCCCCTCCCCCGCCCCTGCTGCCACTTCTTCCTCCGCCCTCCCAGCAGATTTGCTCTTTCCTCTCCAGGAGCCTGGGGACAGGCCGCCATCTCCACAGCGCAGGCGGCGACAGCTAGACCCAGGGGGAGGCCAAGGCCCCCCACCTGTCACTCTGGCTGCTGCCAAAAAAGCCAAGTCTGAGACTATGCTGGTGAGTGGCCAGGAGGAGTTAGAGGGAAGTGTGCCCACCCCAGCACAGGCATGTGGGCACCAGGGGGCGCATGAAGCAAGGGGCATAGGAACCCCTCACCAGGAGACCCCTGTCTGACGAGGTGATGTGGCCCCGCCCTCAGGAGCCTCTACACAGTGGGGAAACTCATACCCTGCCCTCAGAGGGTGCCCCACTCTGCTGGGGAGCATCCAACACAGAGGACCAAAGGAGGGGACACTGGCTCTACTCCAAGGAGCCCCAAGCTGTTAGGGGGATAAAGCTGCTCAAAGCCTCGGCCCTCAGGGTGGGGGAATGGGGAGGGCATCACAGGTGGCATGGGGCGCCCTCTGCAGGGAGGGAGGAGCAGGCCTGGAGAGCAAGTGGAGGCCTAGCGGGGTGGGGAGGTAGGAGGTGGTGTCCCAGGCAGGGAGCTGGCATGAACAAAGACTCCGTGTGGCAGTGGGCTGGGAAGGGGTGTCCAAGGCTGGGCCTCGTTTATGTGAGCAGGGACCAGATTCCATGTTATCCGTGTGCCTGGCATTATAGGAGCCCGGCCCAAAGGATGTGTCTGAGAAGTGTAAGTACAGGGCTGGGGGCGTGTACATGAGTGAAGGGATGAGGTCAGGCCCCTCGAGTCACCCAAGGGTGAAACAAAGTCTGGGAGGGGTCGAAGGGAAGGATTCTCCATGCAGAATCCGGAGCCCAGACTATCCCGTGTCTGTTCCCTGCCTGCCTCAGAACTGTGCCACTGGCCGTGCCCGCTGCGTGTGGCTGGAGTGCCCCATTCCTGATGCTCCCGTTGTCACCAATGTGACCGTGAAGGCGCGGGTGTGGAACAGCACCTTTATTGAGGTCAGTGCCCAGGTCCGGAGGTCTCCACTGCCAGCAGCCCTGCTGGGGGGAACTGCAGGGACAGGGCGAGGCCAGGGGCACAGCAGGGCTGTGTGTGTGTGTGTGTGTGTGTGTGTGTGTGTGTGTGTGTGTGTGTGTGTGAGAAAGAGAGACAGCATCGCGTTTTATGCGTGGTCGTACTCCTGTCCCCGTGTGCCACATCAGTGTTATGTTTGAGTCTCTGGTGTGGATGTGTATGTGTTTGTCTCCAGCCAAAGTGACCTTCTCTCATGTGTCCACTATTCTGTTACGCGTCCCTCACTTTCCCACCTCCACGCTGTGCCCAGGCTGTTCCTTCCCCCCGGAATGCCAATTTCCACTCTTCTATCTCTGCGTGTAAACTCCTATTCGGCCTTCAAGGTTTCCACGAGATGTGTCACTGTCAGTAAGGTCTTCTCTGACTTTTCAGCTAAAAATGACCTCCCTTCCTCTGGACACCCATAGCACTTTCTCAAAAGCCACACATGCCATTTGTCACGCTTGACTCCGAGTTACAGTTTACTCACGTGCCAACCTTCTCATGCCATCTAGACCAAACTTTTTCTGCACGTGACTAGATGCTAAATCTTTTCAGTTCTGTGGGCCACAGGGTTTCTGTTGCAGCTACTGAGTTCTGCCGCTGCAGCACAAAAGCTGCCTTAGACAAATGAATGGGCGTGGCCGTGTGCCAAAAATACTTTATTTACAAAAGCAGGTGTTGGGTCTGATTTAGCCCAGGGGCCTGACCTAGACTGTGACCTTCACTGTCTCTGCTGTCCCCAGTATCAAGCACAGGACCTGATGCACAAATGATTGAAAAACGAATGAATGATGTGCATATGTGTGAGAAGGAGAGGCCTGGCTAACAGATCCTTTGGGGGTGCTGCTTAAGGATGCTGCCTGGTGGGAGGGCGACAGGGTAGGGGGGCTTAGGGTCAGGAGGGGGCTCAAAGGGGCTTCAGCTGCTTCTTTTGACCCACCTCTTGTCACCCTCCAGGATTACAGGGACTTTGACCGAGTCAGGGTAGATGGCTGGGCTACCCTGTTCCTCCGAAGCGGCGTCCCCACCATCAGCATGGAGAACAAGACCACATGGGTGAGTGGCATGTTAACTAGGACAGCAGTCTCTGGCCGGGGCACGGGAGTGCAGGGCACCTTTTAGGAGCATATGGACACACTTTAGCTATGTGTTGCCCAATGAACGTGTGGCAGCATGTTAAAATCATCCAGAGGACTTCTGGTGGCTGGACCACACCCAGAGCAATTCGATACGAGTCCCTAGGAGTGGGACCCTGGCACTGGTCTGGTTCAGAGTACCCACAGGTGACTCTACTGCGTGGCCAGGCCTGAGAACCACTGCTTTAGCTTATTTGATCTGTACAACATCTCCATGAAGAGTAGAGCAGGAAACCGATGGCCCACAGAAATTGGGTGACCTGTCCAAAGTGGCACAGCTTGTCAGGGGCGGGAACCTGGGCCTCCTTTCTCACCCACTGACACATCTACTATGGACATGTCAGCTTCTGGCCACAGGCCGTAAAGAGACAGGGGCAGGACAATAAGACAAAACAGAGCTTCAACCATGAGAACTTGATCAATATTTGCAGATGATGCGATTGTCTACAGGGAAGAATAGAGAAGAAGCCAAAAAGCTATTCGCCCCAATAAAAGAATTCCACAGGTCGAGGAGGCTCAAAACAAGATCAAAATACTGAAGCCCATAGGTTTCCTACCTGCTCATAATAACCAATGAAAAATATAATTGAAAATATCCTATTCAAACTCATCAGAAAAGTTATACACCTTCTAGGAATAAACATAACAATAAATGTACAACACAAAATTGAATAATAGATGGAAAAAAGTCAATAGTGTATTATCAAGTTGACAGATCTTCCCAAATCATTCCAGTCCCAGTAGAATTCAAGAAACTTGAAAAAAAATTCCCAGACTTGATTTTGAGTTATATCTGGAAGAATAAATATGATATGAGACCCCCCCACATCTTTAAGTGGAGATGTGTAGGAGATGTATATGGAGAAATGAATGGACCATTGATTTAAATACATTATTGTACATTTCCTAAGATAATGTAGTATAGAAGAGGTAGAGGATGGGCCAGAAAGATCAATGGAACGAAATAGAAATTTAGTTTATGATACAGATGGCATTTTTAATCAGGGGAAAAAGGCAAATTATTAAGTAGTATTGGGAGAATATGTTTGTAAAATAAAGATAAATTCCTACTTCATACCATAAACAAAAATATATTAAAGTTAAATTTTTAAATATAGGAATTAAAACCTAACATGCTAGAATAATATATAAGGAATAATTTATAATTTTTTAAAATTTTGTTTTATTTTTAGAGACAGGGTCTTGCTCTGTCACCCAGGCTGGAGTGTAGTGGCACCATCATAGCTCACTGTAACCTCAAACTCTTAGGCTCAAACGATCCTCCTGCCTCAGCCTCCAAGTAGCTGTGACTATAGGCGCATGCCACCATACCTGGCTAATTTTTGTATTTTTTGTAGAGATGCAGTCTCGCTCTTGCTCAGGTTGGCCTCAAGCAATCCTTCCACCTCAGCCTCCCAAAGTGCTAGGATTACAGGTGTGACCACCATACCTGGCCAATAGTAATCATTAACTATGGGAAGAGTAAGTTATTTTATTAAACCCAGAAGTCACAAAGGAAAAATGTGATCATTTAGACTATGTGAAAATTTAAATCTGTGTACAGCAAGCTGGTAAAAAAACTAAAAGGACAAATAATATACTTTTTAAAAATTTTATACCATATATGACAAAGTATTGACACATATTTTTTTAATATATAAAGATAAAAGGCATAAACAGGCAATGTACAATGCTTATGCATTCTTTGGTGTTTTGGTAAATAGTTATGGAGTGCTTGCTGTGTAGCAGGTGTTGCTCTAAGCAGTTTTCACATGTTAAACACATTGAATCCTCCCCAGCAACCTAAGAGGTAGGTATTATCATACCTCAACAAAAAGAAAAATTACTATTAAATTATTCTCTAGGGCCAGGCGTGGTGGCTCACACCAGTAATCCCAGTACTTTGGAAAGGCCAAGGTGGGAGGATCACTTGAAGCCAGGAGTTTCAGACCAGCTTGGGCAACATAGAAAGACCCTATCTCTATACAAGTTAATCATAAAGAAATATAAATAACAGCAGAAAGATTTTTTTTTTTGTCTATCAGATTGGAAAATATTAAAAAGAATAGTGCTGTCTGATGCCGATGAGCTGGAGGGAAATGCTATCGATTGGAGTATAAATTGGTAGATTCCTTTTGGAGATGAAGTTGTCAAAATCTATTAAAATTTAAAATGACCATTTCCTTTGATCTAGCACATGAGAATATATCATAAGGAGCTAATAGGATAAGTATGCAAAGATAATATATGGGAATATTTTAAAGGATTATTTATAATGGCAGAAAATTGGAAACAATCTAAATGTCTTTCAGTAGGAGAGTGGTTCAATAAATTATGCTACATTTCCTGCACTGACTCTGTAGCCCTTAGAAGAGATCAGGTTCATCTTTATCAATTGACACGGACAGGTGATGACACCAAGTGAAGAAAGAAATAAGTTGCTGAAAAGCGTATGTAGTATGATCCTATTTATATGACTCATATGTATTTAAAAATACAGAAAGATTCACCAAAATGTGGAAAGAGACTCAATAGAGATTATGGAGATATTTCTGGAGAGTAAAATTACTGGGAACCTTTCATTTTCTTTATATCATCCACATTTTTTAAAAAATAATCATCGAGATAATTCTAACAGAAGTGAAAATCATATGTAGTCAGAAAAAAACTTATACACATACACATACATCTCCATTGTAGGGGAAGAAAAAGAATGGTACTATATGCTATGCATTCTTTGGTGTTTTGGTAAATAGTTATGGAGTGCTTGCTGTGTAGCAGGTGTTGCTCTAAGCAGTTTACACATGTTAATAAACACATTGAATCCTCCCCAGCAACCAAGCAGTAGGTATTATTATCATAATTCCCATTTTATAGATGAACAACAGAGAGGTTAAGTAACTTGACCAAAGTCACACAGCTAGTGGATAGCACAGCTGGACTTGAACCCAAGTAGTCAGGCTCCTGACCCCATGCTTTTGGCCATTCTGAGGTAGGCATTGTGATCGCCTCGTCAGAGGGCATGAAATGGGAGATTCAGAGAGGCGAAATTACCTGTCCAAGGTCACACAGCTTGTCAGGGATGGAGCTGGTATCCAAGCTCAGATGTGTGGGTCACAGACCCAGTCTCTGGGCTGCTACTGCTCTGGAGCCAAGTCTGTGCACAGCAGAAGCAGGAGGACGATGGACCTGCTGATGTCACGGGGCAGGCAGGGGCTTTCCCAGTCCCTGGCTGCCCCCTACTGGCAGTAGGTGAAACAGCGGGGCCCTGGGACAAGTGAGTACAGGGCCTGAGGGCACAGACACAGGACTGAGCCCTTCCCTCCCCTCTCCAGTTCTCTGTGGACATTGACTCCGACCTGGTGGAAGAGCTGCCTGCCGAGATCGAGCTGTGGCTGGTGCTTGTGGCCGTGGGTGCGGGGCTGTTGCTGCTGGGCCTGGTCACCCTCCTGCTGTGGAAGGTTAGCACCCAGCCCGCCCTGGGACCCCCACCCCGGGGCCTCCTGCCAGCACACTCTCCCTCCTGCACCTCCCCATCCCGTTCCTCATTCCATCTCACCCCCCAACTCCTCCCACCTCCCCAGCGTCCAGCCCTTCCTGGGTTAGTGGAAAGGGGGGCCCGGGAGCCCTGGCTTCTGGCCGCACCACCAAGCTGGGGCTGGGACCCCAGCACCCAGGCTCCCCCGCCCCAAGCCCCAGCCCATGAGTGCTGCTGGCGAGGATGCCCCACACCCCCCTGATGGCCCCCACCTGCTCCCCTCCGCAGTGCGGCTTCTTCAAGCGAGCCCGCACTCGCGCCCTGTATGAAGCTAAGAGGCAGAAGGCGGAGATGAAGAGCCAGCCATCAGAGACAGAGAGGCTGACCGACGACTACTGAGGGGGGCAGCCCCCCGCCCCCAGCCCACCCGGGTAACACGGCCTCCGGGCCCTCTTCCCCGAGCCCCATGGCTGGCCGGGGCCTGACTCTGTCCTGTCTGCTCCTCTTCCCTCCGGGTCCGCTCTGACCTCACCCTGTCCCCTGACGTCAATGAGTGGGCCACACTGTCTGACCCCCGCCAGCCCCCTGGTCAAGCTCTCACCTGCCTCCCCATGGACCCCTCAGGCACTTGGGACCCCAAGAGGAAGCCATAAAACCCTCCCCGTGATGACTCTGGGGATTGGGACAGGGTCAAGGCCAAGGCTGCGCCCCATCTCTGTAGGCCACAGGGCGCATCCAGAATGATTCCCCCCTCTGTTCCCACCTGGGGGGGGGACTAGCAGAGAACCTGCTCCAGGGAACCAGCACTTTTCCTCCTGAGCACCCACCCCTCTGGGATGACAAACTGACAACCCCCACCCCTCCTGGCCAATCCGTCACCTGTCTCTGCAGCTGCCCCTCGGTCTCCATCTGCCTCTTCCTCTCACCTCTGCCTTCCTCGACTCCTCCTTCCTCTGGAGCCTGGGTGGGGAACCTCACCCTCCCCGGTTCAGTGCAGGGAGATGGGCGTGTTGCAGTCAGGGGTCCTGGCTTCAAGGACTTCTGGGTGTAGGAGGAAGAGGCTGGCGCTTCTTCCCACTGGCCCGAAGGCTGGATGCTGACGCATGTTGTCTTCTCCCCCAACACCAGTGTGACTTCTTTAAGCGGACTCACTATTACCGGATCATGCCCAAGTACCACGCGGTGCGGATCCGCGAGGAGGAGCGCTACCCACCTCCAGGGAGCACGCTGCCCACCAAGAAACACTGGGTGACCAGCTGGCAGACTCGAGACCGATACTACTGACATCGTCCCAGATCCCACCCTCCTCCCCTGCCCCCATCTCCCCTTTCTTCCTATTTATCATAAGTTATGCCACTGACAGTCCACAGGGACCACTGCCTTGGCTGGCGCCAGCAAGCTCAGGCACACACACCTCTTCAAGCGCATGCACGTGCTGTCTGGCCACCGGCATCTCTCTGCAGGGGGGCTGGAGCCGTGGACCTCGCAATGCCCAGCACACTGCAGCCCTGAGTCCCAGACACACATGGGCCCACTGCTCGTGGACTGTGCTTGTGCATCATGGATGGTGCGTGGACATGCCACGTCCCAGCACCGCCTGTGCCAAAACCAAGCCAAAGGGCCTCCACCAGAGCCAGGAGGAAAAGACCCCCATGTGGTGACACCTGCCCGTTTCACACTGGATCCAACTTGAGCCACAGTCACTGGATCGACTTTGCTGTTGGGAGTAAAACTACTGACAGGGAGCAGCCCACTGGGCCCCCGGGTGCAGCTCCCCAAAACCCAGGCCAGAGAGCTGGGGGTCCTGCCTAAATTCGTCCAGGAAGCATTTGCAGGACCTGGAGTGCTCAGACCCAAGAGCAAATGAACTAGAAAGAAGGTCCCAGAATGGCTTTCTTTGATGGATCTCTGGGAAGCCTCTCTCCTTGGCCACAGACTGAACTAGCAGGGAACGCAGCCTGAAAGGACAAAGACAGACACGCCGCCAGATAGCCTGGACACACTGTGCTGGATGGGACTGCCCTGGAGCACAGTGGGATCCTCCAGAGAGAGGAGGGGACCAATCCTGGGCCAAGCAGACGTTGGAAGGACACAGAAGAGATGCTACTGCTGACTCCCCACTACCAGCCAGCCGAGAAGGGCCTGGAGGGACCCTACGAGACCACGGAGGGAGCGACGCTTGAATGTAGAGCAGGGAGGGAGCCCTGTCCCTGCCCCATCTGGCCAGACCCCACTCTGCCCCCACTGACCATGGGCTGGGGGCCTAGAGCTGGAGTTCTTGGCTAGCCCTGGCTTTCAGAGCCAACCTGGCTCTGCCCTTCCATCATGGGCTGAGTCCTAAGACCCCTTCTAGAAGTTGAGGCTGGTTCCAGAAAACCTCTCCTGACCCATTGGCAACCTACTCCCAGCCTCTACCCTCTTCCATGGTACTGTAGCAGGGGGCGCCCTCCCCCTCCTTGTGCCTTCTTTGTACATAGGCTTCTCACAGTGACCAATAAACAGCTCCCAGTTTGTACGTGCTGCGTCCACCTCCACCCTCCCCACCCCTTAGCAACGCCTGTCTGATCTGAATGGATAATGGCGTCATCCAGCTGACCCCTAGGTGGACAAAGCGAGCTGCGGGGACTTGGAGGTTTAAGTGAAGATTTACAGAGGACACAACGGCCCCTGCTCTCAGGCATGGCCCCATCCTAGGGATGGTCATAGACACACAATTGAGGTCCAGAGAGGGAGATGAAGGAAGAGACCCGAGTAGACTGGATGGATCCAAAACAGCTTCTTAGAGGACTGGGCGGGGGCCCTGGGTGGGGGCGAAGCGGGGCAAGGGGTGGTGGTGTGCAGGGTCGGAAGAGGTAGGAGGCCGCTCTGCTGTAGGAACAGCTAGTCCCAGTGGGCAGAGGAGGGAGGCCAGGTACAAGGGTGGAGAGAGGAGAATGCTCAGTCAGTGATTGAATTCGGATAAGAGCCTGCGTTTCTGCCTCTGTTTCCCCACCAGCTCCCCTAGACACCATGGAAAGATCAGAAGGTGAACAGGTGACCCAAAGCTGCAAAGACTGAAAGGTTGTAGTGTCCACCCCCAGGCTCGGGCAGGAGTCCCTGGAGCTCTGATCTTTTGGAAGCTGCTCAGGAGTGCTTGAGTACCAAGCTTACGTAGCCACATCATTTGGATCAAGCC
Organism: Propithecus coquereli; assembly: GCF_000956105.1. NCBI lineage: Eukaryota > Metazoa > Chordata > Mammalia > Primates > Indriidae > Propithecus > Propithecus coquereli. The sequence continues at coordinate 7,479,718 of NW_012135969.1, forward strand.
CTCGCTTTGCTTCCTGCCATTTCCTGGGGTTCCCGGAGCAGCTTCCTCCTCTGCCCTCAGGTTGTCCCCTCCACGCAGGCCTGGGGAATGCAGCGAGGCTGCTCTCCCCATGACTTCTTTGAACTTGATTGTGGCATAGGTCCTTAATTTTCTCCAAGTCTATGACCTTTGGTGAGCCTTCACTGAAGGCTGGAAATTACTACCCAGAGAAGCCTACAGGCAGAACCCAGGTTCAGGTACTCTCAGAGTCCACAGACCCAGGCTGTTCTGGGAGCCTTCCAGCCTCCTCCCTGTGTTTGCTGCAACTCTCTCCACCAGGGCCCAATGCCCACCCCTCTCCCCTCATCTCACTCCTTCATTTCCTGTGCTGGGATTTTTTTTTTTTTTTTTTTCTGGAGACAGCATCTTACTCTGTTGCCCAAGCTAGAGTGCTGTGGTGTCAGCCTAGCTCCAGCAACCTCAAACTCCTGGGCTCAAGTGATCCTCCTACCTCAGCCTCCCAAGTAGCTGGGACTATAGGTCAGCACAATGATGCCTGACCACACCTGGCTAATTTTTTTTTCTATTTTTAGTGGAGATGGGGTCTTGCTCTTGCTCAGGCTGGTCTCGAACTCCTGACCCAGAGTGATCCTCCCACCTCTGGCCTCCCAGAGTGCTAGGATTACAGGCATGAGCCACCGTGCCCAGCCTCTATGCTGGGATTTGCCCTTCCCCGGGATGATTGACAATGGAATGTCCAACTCCCCCAGGAAAACCCCACCCCTTACCCAGAATGGCCAAGCTCTCAGAACTCAGAATTCAGAGACCTCACTGTTTTCCAGAATATGGGATTCACTTCTTTGGGAATAACACCATATATGGGCTGTCAAAGCCCAGCTCAGTCCTGTCCTTACAGCCACTTCCTGCTTAAGACAAGGGGGTGTTTACACATCCCTCTGGCCAGTGTCCCATCCCCGACCCCTCCTGGGAGCCACTGCTTGGGAGACAACACACACACACACATACACACACACACTCTTGAGGATAATAAGTCATTTTCAGGACTAGTGCACCTAAACTTTTATGAAAGAAACATACTCGGCAGAGAGGCAACAATGCCCACTTTAAAAGGACCCTCCACAATTCCAAGCTCCTTGAGGTCCTTGGAGATGTGGCACCTCCAAACTGGTCCAGAAGAGGGTCTTGGTTCTTGCATTACTAAAAGGACTCATCAAGGTGGTTCTCCCCAACCTGGGCACATGTGGGATTGCACATCCTAGACTTAGGCCCTCCCTATTGGATGAGGCCATGTGACTAATTCCAGCCAATGACTTGTAAGCAGGAGGAAAGTGGTGCTCACTTCTGGGCTGAAACATCGACTTGCTGGTGGGAAACCCTCCCAGATCTCTCGTCCCTGCCTCTGCCACTGTGGAAGCCTGTGTGGGGATAAAGTTTCTGTCAGTCTGAGGCCCTGAGAGCCCCCCTCCACCAACCCACACTGTACAGACAGTGGGGCATTTGGAGATTGGGGTTTTTCCCATTACCACAGCGTCGGCTAACCTGGCCTACTGATACACCACAGCATACCACTCCTGTTCCCACCCTGCAGCAGTCTCTGCAGAAGAAATTTTTATCCCAGTACAAACCCACCTGTGGAAGTCCAGCTTTAAGGTGAGGATTGTGGGAAATCTCTTCCCCTCTCCTACAGTTAGCCTCAGAGGTCATGGCCTTTTCCTTGTTACTTTATTGTTGTTGTTATTGTTGCTGTTGGCAGAGATGGGGTTTCACTATGTTGCCCAGGCTGGTCTTGAACTTCTGATCTCAAGTGATCCTCCTGCCTCAGCCTCTCAAAGTGCTCGGATGACAGGCATGAGCCACCACACCCAGACTGTTACTTTAATTTTGACAACAATAGTAATTGCTAGGTACGGGGCTAGGCGTTTTGCATATAATATCCCATATATTCTTCGGGCACTTGAAAACTGCACTCACCAGCGTTAGCAATCACCTCCTAACTGCCAGCCCAGTGGATGTGTAATGGTCCTCCCTGACATCTCTATGGCATGTCTCCCTGCCGACCCCACTTTTTTTCACCCTATCCGCCCTACTATGTGCTCGGCACTGTGCCTGGTGCTGGAGAGAGAGTGGTGAATCTACAGACACAACCCCTGTCCTACGGAGCTTAAAGTCTAGTGGGGAAGACAGATGAGTCAGTAAACAATTCCTGCTGTGTGTGATAAGAGCTAACATGCTAAGATCAGGAGATCTCAGGGGCCCTTGAAAGGAGCCCATAACCCAGCTGGGTAGGGTCAGGGAAGGCTTCCATGAGGAAGGGGTGACTAAACAGCTAAGACCTGAAGAATGGGTGAGTGAAGATGAAGAGAAAGAATGATCCAGACAGAAGAGACAGCATTTACAATGGCTTGGAGCTTAGAGGCTGGTTCAAGGCAGCAGACAGGGATGGCTGGGAGGAGCAGGCGAATGGAGGGAGAGGAAGAGAGTTAAGCCAAAGCAGACCACGAACAGCTGGAAAGGCACTGAGGAGGAGTAGAGTGCCACTGAGAGGCCGTGAGCAAGGAAGTAACAAGGTCAGTTTTGCAGTTGAGAATGATCCCTGAGTCTCAGTTTCCTCATCTATAAAACAGGGATAATAATAGTACAATAGCGCTGTCTTGAGAATTAAGTGAGATAATGCGTGCAAACAGTGCCTGGCACATAAGTGATTTTCATTCAGCTAAGAGTCCCTTCCATTGTGAAGCCGTGCTTTGTTTGGCCCTACGGCAATCACATTCCGTTATAACTAATTATTTACTTATGCCGCTGTCTCCCACACGGAGAGATGAAATGATAGAGGAAAAGGGCCGTGTCTTGATCCTGTGTGCTTTCGGTTCCCAGCACAAAGCCTAGCATACATTAGGCGTTTATTAAGTGTGGCCCAATGACCCAATGGTGGCAGAGCAAAGCTTCCAAGTGGCCAGTCGGGCCCTAGGCCCAGCATGGGACATACCTCGTTTGACCGCAAGACGGCGCACTACGTGTCCTCCCGGCGAGGCGGGTCCGCAGGGGCCGGGCGGTCTCCTCGTCCCCGGACACATCGCCTCCTCGCACCTCTCCCCAGGGAAGCCGGGTGCCAAGAAGGTTGCTTTCCCCGGTGGTCGCGCTACACGTCCAAGGCTTTGTGTTCAGTCGGGTGAACTAGGTAATAATAAAATGAAAGTGTTTCGAAAACCGACACGGTGTAGCTGCTGCCCCCACCGCCACTAGTCGTGGGGGTTTGACCCCGGGTGTCTTTGCACTGGAAAAGCAGAACGCCGCCGTTTCGGAACCTCCAGATCTTTGCGGAAGCGGGTGGGCTGCACCTATGTACGACGCATTAGGATAGGCCTACGTCCTGGTTCCGAATTTTGCAAATATTCACGAGCTAGGTCACTGTTATCTGGACTGGGAACCCACAAGACCCGTGAAGGGAGAGCAGGTAAAGCTCAGGACAGGTGAGACAGGTACCTGTGGGGGTAAAGGGGTTAGTTGGAAGCCACCTAGACAATTCAGGGGAGGAAGTTAGAAGGACCCGGAAGGTGACGAGCAAGAGGGATCAAGAGAAAGGCAGCAGTGGAAGAGGAAGCCACAGGGCCGGCGGGCCCCACCCCTCGGAGGGAAGGGGAGCGAATGCACGGGAGGCGGATCTCCGCGCAGCCTCCCCAAAACAACAGGCCGCCGCGACACGCACGGGGTTAAGGGGGCGGGCCCCGAGGGAAGCCACGTGCCGGGGCGGAAGGCTATTGGTTCTCCGGGAGTTGTTTGTGCGCGGCCATTGGCGACGTCGGGGCGCCGCGGCGAGCCGATTGGCTGGGCCGTGGAGGGCCCGCCGGGGCAGCGGGTGGGAGGAGGCGGCCGGACCGCGTCGCTGGGCCGGGCCGAGCCGAGCCGAGCGCGAGAGCTGCCCGCGCGGGGACCACAGCCGGAGCCAGAGCCCGAGCCGCGGCCGCCGCTGCCATGCGCTGGGTCCGGGCGCTGCTGAAGAATGCGTCCCTGGTAGGGGCGCCCAAGTACATCGAGCACTTCAGCAAGTTCTCCCCGTCCCCCCTGTCCATGAAGCAGTTTCTGGACTTCGGTACGCAGTGAGCGGGAGGCGGCTGGCTGCGGGGGCCCGCGGGTGGCTGGGAGGACGGAGGAGAGGAGAGGCCCTGAGTGACAGGGAAGGGTTGCCTGGAAGAGTACAGGCAGGAAGGGGTTAACGGGGAGTCAGGGCCGGCCGGGTCCCTGGGCTGGACTGTTAATGGGAACCGGGGCACTGGGAAGGAGGGGTCCAAGGTGGCTTCCGGGGCTTTGTGAGGGGTCTTAGAGAGTAAGGGGCGGTGAGGCCTCGATGTTAGGGCAGGAAGGGAGCGGGGTGGTATCCAGGCACTAAAGGGGTAGCGAGGGTTGTCCTGATGACTCTGAGTGGGAGACAGAGAGAAAATAAGGGGCATGCTGGCGGGAGGAACAAGGCAGGGTTGGGAGGTGCAGCCATCTGGAAGGAGACCTGGGCCGGTCCAGAAGGTTCAGACACTCTTGGGCAGAGAGTGAGCGAGAATGAGGGGGCAGTGGGGGAAGGGGGCTCTTTCAACAGAAGGTGCCAATGGGAGGGAGGCCCCTGCCTAGTGAACCTCCACCCTCTGAAAGAGCTGGACCCCAGCCGCCCTAGCGGGCAAGGACACTTGAAGATCAAATCTATTCCAGCTTGGGAGCCTGTCCCCAGCTAGGCAGGGGCCTGGGGCACCATGAGGTAGAGTCAGGCTGCCTGTACCCTCTTCCGGCTACTCCTGGGTTCCTGGGTCAGGATCATCCACCACCAGCATTCTGGGGGTGGCTCTGGGACAGGAGGAAGGCTGTGCCAACGTGGCGGCTGAAACAGGCATTGTGTGGGCCCTGTCTGTCTACACGGTATTTCCATGGTGCCAGCTGGAGATTGGGGGTGGAGGGACGGTCTCTCAAGAGTTGAGTTGATAGTGCCTAGCTTGAGTTACAGCTGCGTCACTGATGGGATGGGAGTAGGGAGGTGGCAGCCAAGACATAGGGCACCTGTTTCCAGGACTTGTCTGCCTGTGCCCCTGCCCTGTTTGAGTCCTGAGCTTCTCTGATGCAGGAAAGCCTCCCGGGCCTGCTGCTCCCAGCCCCTAGAAGATATCCCCCAAAACTGGACCCTAGTAACAGAAATGGCACAGTTGTGAGGGGCTCACAGTAGAGTTTGGTCTACTTGTAGTTACAGTAGGGGAAACTGAGACCTTCTAAAGGATGATGACATGCCTTGGGTGTCAGAGGTGGAAGCAGAGTCTGGACTGGATTTCAGGTCTCCTGACTCTAAGACAAGGCCATATGCAGACCTCTGCCCTCTTCATCTTGAAGCCAGACCCAGGAGCAAGGCATCTGGACTCCCATCCTCAAGCCCCGTTTGCCTCATACATAGCTGGGCGTTGATACAGAGGCAGCTCTGCTCAGACCAGCCTGGGTCAGGTGGCCTGGGCCAGAGACAACACTGGGACCCTGCAGCCGTGGTGGCCGAGGCATAGCTGCCCTCAGCTAGGCTTTCCATGGGTAGGGATGGATTTTCCAGGCTCCTCTGCCCCCTGGATCAACCCCCAAAGTGAGTGTCTGCTGGGAGGGAAGGAAAGAGAAACAAGGTGATGAAGGCCAGAGGCAGCTTCAAATGGACCCAGGAGTGGCCCTGTCCCCTGTGGCTAGGGCAAGCAGGGTTCAGCTGGGGTTGGGGAGAGGATGCCAGCCACTGAAGTATTAGGCTCCATGGTGTGGGAGGCTCAAGCACAGCAGGGGATGGGGACAGCTGCTTTGCTGTGCGCCCTTGGGCAGGTCACTTCCCCTTTGACCCCTCAGTCCATGAAGGGTTTAGCTGACTGCCCCTGGAGATGGTTTGTGGCTCTGTGGGCTCACCTCCATCTCTCCCACCAGGGTCCAGCAATGCCTGTGAGAAAACATCATTCACCTTCCTCAGGCAGGAGCTGCCTGTGCGCCTGGCCAACATCATGAAAGAGATCAACCTGCTTCCCGACAGGGTGCTGAGCACACCTTCGGTGCAGCTGGTACAGAGCTGGTGAGCCCCCTGCCTCTGCCCTGCACCTCCCGCTCCACCACCGGGTGTCCCTGGGCTCAAGGATAGAGTCTCCATGCTCCCAGCAGCCTTGGGGAGTGGGGTTTGGGGGCAGAGGGGAGGCACAGGGGCTCCAAGAGGCTGGGGAGTTTCTCAGGGTCATGTGGGAACCCTAAGCCAGAGCAGGGACGCAGGTCACGCTCCTAGCCTCCGTTTCTGTGGGACAGCCCTATTCTTACCACCCTCCTTTCTCTGGAAACTCAGGATCCACCCAGGAAATCATAGTTTTCACAGCCAAAATCCCAAGTCAGGCTAATGTGAGCATGAGCCACCAGCCCTGGTCCTGCAACCCCAGCGCCTGTTAGGCAGTATTTGCTTGGGTAATGTTTTGGGAAACAGAAACGAAACAAATATTTGAACAAATTGTATAGTTCAAGCTGCAAGACAGACTGGTTTTGGATGTTGGAAAATAAACAGACACAGGGTTGGCACAGTACCCTCCTGAAGAGGGACAAAGACCAAAAGTTTATTGCATATAGCAGTGGGAGCAGAGGGAAAGGCTCAGCAGAGTTTGCTAAAGAACTCTGTCCCTGGTGAAGTAACTGAATGGCATTAGCCAATGGCTGGTCACATGAAGAATAAACTAGAGTGTCCTCTGTCACTGGGCATGTAAATGGCTAATCCTCATTGGTCTTTAGTGGCGCCTGTGCAGAAATCTCCTGGCTCTCCTGGACCTGTCGTATGGTACGGTTGTGGTTTCCTGTTAGACCCAGGAGCATGTCCCATGCCTCCTCTGAGCCCAGCACCATGCTGGGTCTAAGAAAACAGCAGCAGCTGCCCTCAGGGAGCCCAGGACCCAGAGGGGAAGATGAAAGTCCTCACCCAGGCAGGGCGCGCTCAGTGCAAGATAACTGGTTGTAGGAGCAGTGAGCTGCCGAAGAGTTGGTTTTATTTAAGTTACGAATCAAAACATTGTTGAAAAGAAACATTGACTGGGTTTTATTTCCCTCATTACGGAAGTATAACACACTCACTTTGACACTTGGAAAACACAAAAAAGTAGATACAAGAAAGTGCCAGCCACTACCCTCTACCCCATAACCAAACACTGTTCAGGTTTCAAAAGATTTATTGGTGCCCTTCCAGCACTTTTTCTGTGCATGGACTTGTGCATACCTGACTTATCCTAATTAAGTGAGATATGGTCAGGGACAATGTTGGACACACAGGGCCCGGTATACAGTAGGTGCACAGTGAATGCTGGTTGAATGAGGTGTGGGGAACTTGCAGTGGACAAGAGGAGGGGACTTGTTACTGCACCATACAGGGTACCTAGGCAAGCCCAGAGCTAGACGGAAGGTCAGGGCATTCCGTGCTAAACGAACAGCTTGGGCAAAGGTGCGGAGACAGGACAGGACCCGGCCAGGGCAGCCGAGAACGTACTTTGGGGATATTGTGCTGTGAGTGCAGGCTGTGAAGGTGGGGTGGGGGGATGGAGCACAGAGCCTGGTTTTCATGTAGCCCAACCAGGTCACCCCTTGCTGTGCCCTGCCCCTTGGAGGTCCAGGACCTCTGAGCCAGCCAGCATTTCCCACCATGGAGTGGTGCGAAGTGCTGGGGAGGAGACAGAAGGTGCCATCTGTTCTCCCCAGCCCTTCTCCGGCTCTGTCCGGCTCACTGACCTGGCTGCCTCTCTACCTGGCCCTTGACTCTAGGACAAGGCTTCTCAGGCCCCTCCCAGGACAGCGTGTTCTTGGGAGAGCTGAGGGTTGCAGGAGGAGGACAGGGGGCCGCTGAACTGCCCGTGACTCCCCCAGGGCCCCTGCAGAGTCCCTTCCTGAAAATCAGTGACACATGTGAGGGCTTGGCCTGACTTTTTCCTCCCTCAAAGCTTGGAAGTAATGTCAAGTAACAGCAGGAGGGAGTGAAGTTAGACCAGAGAGAACGCTCCCCCGGTGGGTGATTCATCTTAGAGGAGCAGGCCCAGGGCTCACTAAAGCATCCTGATACACTGAAGAGACAGCCTGCTGAGAATGTTTCCTGGGACAATGGGCATCAGCTGCAGCAAGAGAGACTGAGGTGTGAGGGCAAGGAGGACTTCCTGACAGGAAGGAGGTGGCTGCCTGTGAGAGAGTGGAGATCTCTTTCTCTAGGAGAAACCCCCTGCCTGTTGGGACGGATGGAGGTGGTGGAGGTGGGCAGGGTCTTCACGAGAGAAAGGGGTGACTTACCAGGGCACCTCGCAACTAGCTGGAGTCTGATGAACAAGGAGCAAGACCTCCCCTTGGGAACACAGAAAAGCCCTGTACGAACGCAACTGCTCGTAGTGGTAACGGTTAGCGTGCGGGAAGAGCTAATGGAGGGTCTATCAGCTGGGGAGAGGTTGTAGGCAGAATCTCTGTGAGCAGACTGAAAGTTCCTGGTTCTGAAGAAACCTGATAAATTATTTCAGCTGGCCAGACTGGGGGTGGCGAGCTGCTGTTCAGAGGTGACTGGACGGCGGGGGAAAGCCCTAGCTTTGGCATTGGCATGCTTGACTTTGAGGCTCGAGACACTCAATCCTTGGCAGGCCACGTGGCCTCTCTGAGCCTCAGCTTTCTCATCTATAAAATAGGACCCATTCTCTTTCTGAGCGTCAAATGCCACTGGCCAAATGCCACTGCTAGACGTGAAAAGTGCGCAGGCCTCTACCAACACTAGCCCTGTCCCCAAGCTTCCAGGCAGCGGCACCTCCAGGCCAAAGATGACGTCATTGTGGTGAGCTTTCTCAGACAAGGGAGCCATAAATAATGACGATAACAAAAGCAAACATGCCCTGAGGGCTTGCTGTGTCCCACAGCTGTCCTAAGTGTCTGCAGGTAGTAGCTCATTTAATTTTCACAGCCTTACAAAGGAGGCCTTGTTGTCATCCCATTTTTTGGATGAGAAACTGAGGTTCTCAGAGGTGATGCAACTTGGCTGAGAGACTCTGGGAGTAAGTGGTAGAGCCAGGGTTCAAACCCAGGGTGGATCTAGATCTTTCTGGGGGGGAGAGGAAGAAGGCTGCCGGGATGCGGGGTCAGAGGCGTCCACGTTCAAGGTGCAAGTGCAAGTCTGTGGGAAAGTAGGATTCCCTTTACAAAGATTGTTTCGCAGCCGTGTTGCTGGAGCGCAGAAGGGACGACCTTAGCGCCTCTCAGTGGGGCTGGGCTTCCGGAAAATGCAGGGTTAAGTGAGAGCTGTAGAGTAGAATCAAATGACAGTGAGTCACTGCTGTCACTAAGAGTCTTCGTAGGTGGGAGGCAGTATGGCCGGCACCTTCTCTCCAGCCTCCCTCGCCTGCGAGCAAGATGAGTGGACCCCAAACCCTGCCTGTGGGGCTCCCCACCCCCACCCTGTGGGAACCAGTCCTTGCCCTTGAGAAGAATAACAACCCGGGGGCGTGGCTCTGGCACCAGGACCTGCTGCACCGGGAGCTGGGGCTTTAGCTCGCTGACTTCTCAGCCCCAACTGCACAGCTACGACTGGCATAACTGGAGCAGAAGCTGAGTAGGAACGACACTCACTGAGCACGTACTCGCTGCGCCATCTCCTCTGTCTACATCCGGGCCCACGCAGTGCTTACTGCTGTGAACCGCATTTTACAGATGGGGACCCGAGCGGCTCAGTGGCCTCTTTAGGGCACAGCCAGCAGCGGAACCCAAGCCTGCTTGGCTCGGGGCTGTGCCTGCCGCCCTTCCACGCAGCCAGGACCCTGCCACTCTCCCCTCAGTGCAGCGAGCCAAACTCCTCACCACCTTGCTCACACCCTTGTCCCCACCAGCTGTGGACACCACTGCACAGGGCACACCCTTGCACACACCCACAGGCGGGGCACACACATTAAGACTTAAACACACGGCCTCTCCGGCTCCCACACAGGCCTGCAGGGCCCTCCTCCCCCTACCCCACCGCCAGGCTCATTCCCACATCCCTACACTCTCAGCCCCCCTCTGCCTCTGCCTGTGCTCCCCACCTCCTGCCTCCCAAACCCAGGGCTCCGGACTGGCCCAGGGCCCCAGAAGAAGGGTCTGGGTGGATCTCCACGTTACCTTGGGCCAGGGTTGGAAGCTCCAGATCTCACCAGGGGCATCCTGGTGGCCTTGTTACAGCAGTGGTCAGCAGGTCAGAGGCCCTGGGCCTTCCCCAGGTCTTGCGGGTGAACACTGCCTGTTCTGCCTGGAAGTGCCTGTCTATCACTGCGCCACTGCGTTCAGGCCTCCCCTGTCTAAGCCCCATTCTCTCTCTGGCCCACCAAGGGGTGGGCAGCCCAGGAGCCAGTGCAGCTCGGTCCCCAGTGTCTCTTTCTTCAGGACCAAGGGTGACATCTGGTGTGCCAGGCACCTGGGGGGCTTCGGGACAGAGGCAGGGCCCTCTGGGGAAATCCTTCTCATCCTCTCCGTTCCGAGAGCAGCCTAGGACTGCAGCCCTGAAGGAGCGGCCCGTGAAGGTGGCAGGCAGGGACTCCACACCTGCTTCCCAGCGCAGGAGGCCGAGGCCTGGGGCCGTGGTGGCAGGCGCTGCCCGTTGTCAGTCCATGTGGCAGCAGTGCTCTTTGCTCCACTTTGGTGCGTGTTACCAGGCCCCATTTCTGCTCTCCAGGGTTCATTGAGCAGCCACAAAGGGGGCGGTGCCTGCAGCTGGAGCACTGCCCTACCCCTTGGCTGGGACTCTGACCCTGCCCACCCACCCCAGCCAAGCACAGGGAAGGAGTGGCCTCCTCGCTCCAACCCCCTCCATCCCTACCTGCCCTCTGGGTCTCGGGAAGAGGTCCCAGGGCCCCACTCTGCAGCTGGCTCCTCCCCTTCCTCTCTCTACCTGCCCACCAGCACTGCACACTTGCGGGTTCTCTCTCCAAATCCCCTCTCCCTCTAAGCAGCATGTGAACATGAAGCTTCATCCTGATCATGCTTGGGGAACAGGCGGTCTGGAGTCACCAGGCCATGGAGTGGCAACCCCAGCCCTGTATGTTCACTTCCTTGTCACACAGCAGTAGCGCCTCTGCCCAGGGTTATCATAGCGGTTAAGGTGGGGAGCAGGGAAGCTCAGTCGGTGCCCAGTAGACACTGCCATCGTCGTCCCTGTCAGCAGCAGCATGGTCAGGGCCGGTGGACATGGTGAGCACTTGGCCCCATGGTGTAAAGTTGGAGTCCCACAGACCTGGGTTTGAATCCCAGCCTGCTGCTTACTGTGTGGCCTGGGGTATATTACCTGTCCTGTGGTACACAGGGGAGAAGAAGGGCTATCATTATGTTATTATTAATTGACTTGATAAATATTTATTGGACAGTAAACAAGACAGGCACGGTTCCTGTTCTCGAGGCACTTACATTCTTGGTGCTGGGGAGTGGGGAATGGGGCCTTCCCGTATCTGCAGAAGGAGGGACATGCCTTGTGCTCATCAAGGCTGTTGGAAGATGAGAGACCCTGTTGAGACTCTGGGCACAGGTGGGCACTAGGTATGTGTCAGCTGCTGTTCTTTTTTATTTTTTGAGACAGAGTCTCGCTTTGTTGCCCGGGCTAGAGTGAGTGCCATGGCGTCAGCCTAGCTCACAGCAACCTCAAACTCCTGGGCTCAAGCGATCTTTCTGCCTCAGCCTCCCGAGTAGCTGGGACTACAGGCACGTGCCACCATGCCCGGCTAATTTTTTCTCTATATATGTATTTTGAGTTGTCCAGATCATTTCTTTCTATTTTTTAGTAGAGATGGGTCTCGCTCTTGCTCAGGCTGGTCTCAAACTCCTGACCTTGAGCGATCCACCCGCCTCCGCCTCCCAGAGTGCTAGGATTACAGGTGTGAGCCACCGTGCCTGGCCCAGCTGCTGTTCTTATCCAGGGAGACTGAGGCGAGGTCTTGGGAGTTTAGGAGTGCCATTCTGACTGTCCGCTGGGGTGGCAGGGATGGCGAGGTGGGCTCTGAGAGGAAGCTGATCTTTTCTGCTATGTGGGACCCCACCCCGTCAGCAGCTGCAGCTCCCCTGGTCGGGCTCTGTGCCTGGCCCTAGGCAGGGAAGGCAGGAGGGAGCTCCAGGGCTGAGACAGCCCCATCCCTGCTGGCAGTGGTGTGGCTCTCCAGGGCGTAGGGGACACAAACATGATGTGATTCAGAGCCTACAGTAGTAGGAAGGTGTTGGGTGCCACCACAGAGCTCAGAGGATGCACTCAGCTGTTGACAACTTTTGAGCCACCATTCATAATAAGAGCAAGCATTTAGAGAGCGCTCACTATGTGCAAAGCACTGTGCTAATTAGCACATTTAATCCTTACCAAAAAGCAATGGTAAGTAGGTGTAAAAACCCCCATTTTCCCAATGAAGAAACTCAGGCCCAGAGAGGTTCCACGATTTACCCCAGGCCACACAGCTCAACGTGGAAGAGAGCCAGACCTGAGACTTGCCAGCTGCAAAGCTCCTCCTTTCACCCTCTTCTCTGCTGTCTTAGGCCAGAGAGGGAAGAGCGCAGTGGCTCAGCTTAAGGGGAAGGCATTCCGGGCAGAGGGTACCGCGTGAACAGCGGCTTGGAGGTGAGACTTGAGCAATGTCACTGCTGCCCAGTGCCGGGGACTGGAGTGGGGAGTCTTCATTGTGCCACTTGCCAGCTGTGGGCTGCCTTGGGCCTGCGCGAGGGGCTGGTCCCTGCCTGACCACCCGGTCCAGGTTACGGTGGAGGCCGAAGCGCTGTGGACGCGAGAATGATTCCCGAGGTGGTGGGGTCTTTTCTAGAGTCACTAAAATGCAACAACAGCCCCGCGGGGCAAATAGTAGGAGCTGCCTCCGTGAAGGGGCCCAGAGAGGTTGACGGACCTCCCGCTTTGTCCCACGGCAGGCCCTTGCTCCAGCCTCCCCTCCCCAGCATCAGCCTCAGTCTCCTGATCTGTGAGGCCTCTTGGGTGGGACGATCTCCAAGCCCCTTCTGAGACTATTCTAGGATTCCAAAGCAAAGGCACTATAAGGGGGACCAACACATTGGAGGTTTCTTGCATAACTGACTGGGTTGTCAGGGAGACTGGCGTACAAATGAAACGGATAGAGAAAAATTGCGATATGGCTTGTCAGCAGGTACAGCTCCGTGGGCTGCCCGCCGCAGGGCAGCACAAGAGTGAGGTCCCGATGAGTGGGCAGGGAGGGGGCCTAGCCAGGCCCAAGGCTGAGGCTGTGCCTCCTCCCATCCCCTGCGCACAGGTATGTCCAGAGTCTCCTGGACATCATGGAGTTCCTGGACAAGGACCCCGAGGACCACCGTACCCTGAGCCAGTGAGTGGGGGCTCTGGCTGGGGGCGGGAAGGCAGTTGTAGGCGAAGGGCATCTGGAGTCACAGCCCCAGGGGCAGAAGTGCCAGCAGGATGGAAGAAAAGACCCTGAGCTTCCGGGTCATCCAGGCTGGTGGGCGAGACACCCACTCCATTCTCAGTGTGCCCTGAGTCTGACGGGTGAGATCCAGGCCCTGCACTTGGGAGGACCGAGAACTCCGGGCTTTTGAGCAGGAAAGCTGTGGGTCAGGCAGCCGGGAGATTCGGGATGGGCTTCGGAAGGAGCAGGGAGGGCATTGTGTGCCCGTCAGGTTGGGAACGGTGGCGTGGGCGAGGACACCATGACTCTCCAGAAGTGGTCAGAAGTGGAGCCTGAGGGCGTCCCCAGGACTGGGCTGGCTGGGGGTGAATATCTGCCCTCCCCTGCAGGTTCACTGAAGCCCTGGTCACCATCCGGAACCGGCACAACGACGTGGTGCCCACCATGGCACAGGGTGTGCTCGAGTACAAGGACACATACGGCGATGACCCTGTCTCCAACCAGAACATCCAGTACTTCCTGGACCGCTTCTACCTCAGCCGCATCTCCATCCGCATGCTCATCAACCAGCACAGTGGGTGCTCGGGCCGCGGGAGGGGGCGACCAGCATGGTGGGCGCTCGGGCCGCGGGAGGGGGTGACCAGCGCGGTGGGTGCTTGGGCCGCGGGAGGGGTGACCAGCACGGTGGGTGCACAGGCTGTGGGAGGGGGTGACCAGCGCGGTGGGTGCTCGGGCTACAGAAGGCGGTGGTGACCAGCACGGTGGGTACACGGGCTGCGGGAGGGGTGCTGGGCCCCGGTGGGCAGCAGGGGCACATCATCCAGCTATTTCAGCGGCCTCAGCCGCCATTCAAGACCCCAGAAAAGGAGTTACTGCTTCCAAAATGGAAAAAGAAAATGGCAGCATTGAAATTTATTGTTTTAAATGTTTATAAAACATAAAATTATGTCACATCTTTAAAAATTTTTCTTCAGTATTCATAGAAGGTCTCATTACGTTCAAAATCAGTTTGTTTAGAGTTTCTTATTCCAGGAGAAGTCACTGTGATTGTTGAGAAATTACAGCCGTTGTAAATGAAACCAGTTCCTCGTGCTCAAATAATTCCAAAAGTAGGATCATATAAGTTATCATGTTCCAGCAAAAGACAAGAATAAATGTGATGTGGGGTGCGGTGTGAGGGTGAAGAATGCTCCAGGCCTGCGAAGGTCCAAAACTGGCCTGAGCGAGGGGGTGGAGGGGTCAGGGGTCAGGGAAGACAGGGCAGAAGAAAGGGGTGCAGCTTTAGGACTGGAGCCCACAAAGGCATTAGCGGTGCAGGTAGAGAGTAGGGGAGCCCTGGAGGAAGACGGGGTGCTGGGGCCAGGCTCGGTGGCCCAGCCCACAGCCTCCTCCCCCACCCCACAGCCCTCATCTTTGACGGCAGCACCAACCCGGCCCACCCCAAACACATCGGCAGCATCGACCCCAACTGCAACGTCTCCGAGGTGGTCAAAGGTGAGCCATCCCTACTGCGCCTGGCCCGCAGAGGAGCCCCGGGGCCCCCCCGCCAAGCTCACCTGGCCAGGGGATGACCCATTCCCCAGTGAGCGGGCCACGGCCCCATGGGTTTTATGCTGGTGACTCCCAGGGTCAGTGTCAAGAGGACTGCCCGTGGGTGGGCCGCCCATGCCTGACTGGCCCCGTCTTCTCTCAGATGCCTACGACATGGCCAAGCTCCTGTGTGACAAGTATTACATGGCCTCACCTGACCTAGAGATCCAGGAGATCAATGGTGAGTGCAAGGCTGTGTGTGTCGGGGCTGGGGACATAGGACAGCATGGTGAGATGGGGAGGAGGAAATGGACAGTTTCCTAGGCGTGGAGAAGCAGAGCTATTATTGTATTATTCTTGTCAATTCATTTGATGAATATTTAGGAAACTGTAAACAAGACAGGCAAGGTCCCTGTTCTCGTAGAGCTCATGTTCTTGGTGCTGGGGAGGTTGGGGAATGGGGCCTTTGAGCCAGGAACCAATAAATAAATACAGATAATTTCAGATCATGATAAATGACAGGAAGGACATCAAATGGGGTGCTGCAATGAGTGATGTCTTAGCCTGGCTGCCTTCCCAGAACCTCAGTGCCGGTGACTTTTTCGAGGAGGTTTCCCTTTCGCCAGCCCCCGGGGGGTGCCCACAGCTGGCTGCCCACCCCCGGGTCTCGGTTCCAGCCTGGAGGAAGGGAAGGAGGGTGTGGAGAGCAGGGCCCAGGAGTCGTATACCGCCCTACCAGGAGTGACCTGGCTGCGCCAGCTCAGGGGAGGACGGGGATTTAGTTTCTCGCTGGGCGGCCATGTGCCCAGTTAAAACTCTGGGGCAGGGGTTGCCTTTTGATAGAAGAAGAATGGTCGCAAGTGTCCTGCTTTGGGTAAGGTAGTTGAGTGGTGACCTCTTGACAATGCCCCGACCTTTGGTCTTGATCTTCCCTGCAGCAGCCAACTCCAAACAGCCGATTCACATGGTCTATGTCCCCTCCCACCTCTACCACATGCTTTTTGAGCTCTTCAAGGTGAGCAGGCCGGGGGCTGTCCCTCGAGGGAGCGCGGTCAGGGCCAGCTGCTCCCATGCATCTCTGACCTCTTCCCCTCTGCAGAACGCCATGCGGGCCACCGTGGAAAGCCACGAATCCAGCCTCGTTCTCCCACCCATCAAGGTCATGGTGGCCTTGGGCGAGGAAGATCTGTCCATCAAAGTATGTGACCCTTGGGCTTGAAGACCGGAGAGCATTGGGGGTGGGGCCCTCCCTCCTGCCTGGGGTGGGCTCTCCTTTTCTTCCATGTGGTGGGCAGATCCCAGGGTGGGGAAGGCCAGGAGAAGGTCAGGGGTGGGCGTTGGGGGGAACTGAGCTCTGGAGGGTCCCTGACACGTCCCATCTCCCCCAGATGAGTGACCGAGGTGGGGGTGTCCCCTTGAGGAAGATTGAGCGACTCTTCAGCTACATGTACTCCACAGCACCCACCCCCCAGCCTGGCACCGGGGGAACCCCGTTGGTGAGATGGCTTTGCTCCTGTGCCCGCCCACCTCTGAAGGATGCTGTCTCTTCATTTCTCACTTCCTCATGTCCACGTTCCCTCCGCTCCTGTGTGCTGTCGGTCACCTCCCCTGAGTCTGGGCCCCCTGTTCCTCCTGTGTCTCCCCACCCTGCACACACCTACCTGCCTGTCAGGTGTCTCTCTGCCACCTCCCTCCCCACTCTATCCCCCTGAACCCCCCATTGCTGCCTTTCTCCTGGCGTTGTGTAGCTTACTATCGCCTCCCTGTTTGGGAACTTGAGACTCAGAGAAACCCCAGGACCTGCCCAGACCTCCTCTCCCCACCCGGCCCTTCTCCCTCACTCCATGACTCCCTTCATCCCACACCCTCCTTCCGCCTCAAAGCCTCTCTCCTGCTCCATCCCCACCCTAGCTGTGGGAGCCCCTTGCATGCTCAGCCTCCTCACTGCTACCCTCCTGCCCCCTGCAGGCTGGCTTTGGTTATGGGCTCCCCATTTCCCGCCTCTACGCCAAGTACTTCCAGGGAGACCTGCAGCTCTTCTCCATGGAGGGCTTCGGGACTGACGCGGTCATCTATCTCAAGGTGAGGGCCCTGCCTGAGAGCCCGGCTGGAGGAGGGCTTCAGCCTGCTGCTAGGTTTCCTGTCCGCCTCTCCAGTTCTTGCCAGGTTCCAGACTCTGAGAACCAGAGCAAAGCTACAGGTCCTCAGCCTGAATAACCCCACCCTCCAGAGACGTACAACTTGGCAAGGAATATCAGGGGTCCGTGGTCCATGATTAAGACCCCTGTTCTGGCACCCTTCCCTTGTTAGACCCAGAAGGAAGTGGCGGGACCACAGGTCTTGCCATTCAGTTCAGAGGGGAAGACGGAGTCCCAGAGTTGGTCACCTTGTCAGGGTCACACAGCCCAGCCTCCTCCCTCTCCCTCCCTGACCCTTGCGGGGAGCAGCTTTCTTGAATGGACCTGAGCAGGACACAGAAGAAACAGACCGTTCCATGGGTCTTTCTAGGCCCAGGACAGTGGTCTCAGCCAGTGGCTGGTGGCTGGGATGAGTGTGGAGTGGGGCGTGTGGGTCAGAGGCCAGCATGACCCACCCTGGGGAGAGGGTGGTCTGCTGAAGGGTGGGCAGGGCGCAGGGAGGGGGAGAAGCTGACCCTGCCGCTCCCCAGGCCCTGTCCACGGACTCGGTGGAGCGCCTGCCCGTCTACAACAAGTCAGCCTGGCGCCACTACCAGACCATCCAGGAAGCCGGCGACTGGTGTGTGCCCAGCACAGAGCCCAAGAACACATCCACGTACCGCGTCAGCTAGGGGCCACCACTCACCCGCACCTGAGAGGGTGGCCTGCTGTCTCTGGGTCCGGCCACCACGGTGACCCTCCCCACCCTCAGGGGTGGGTTCTCCCTGATGACCAGGTTCTGTCTCTATGGAAATCACCATGGCAACTGGTCTGTGGTGGTCCCTAAGTGCCAATCTGTCTCCGTGGAGGGCTCCTGGCGGTCTCCTGGTGTCCAGTGTCTGTGGGTGATGCCTGAGGATTGGGGATGTCTCCACTCTGACGGGGTGTCCCAGAGACATTTTTCCACGCAGTCCTCCTCTCTGAAACCAGGGCTGTCACTTTGCTGCCAGGGGTCCTGGGTCTCCCTCACCACCCTGGCCATCCAGGTGGATGTCCCCCGCTTGCCTTATCCCCCAGCCCACACAGGTGCCCTGCCCTGGTCCGTAGTCAGTGTTAGGAGGGGGCTGGCTGGTGCCCCCAGATCTGGGGGCCGAGTGGGAAAGGGGATGCGCACTGGACACCTGTCAGAGACCTGGTCCTGCTCCCTTGCCCTCCACTCTGGGCTTTAAGGTCAAGGTTGGGTGGTGGGGGGTTCCCACCCAGGGTCCGCCCCTAAGAGGAAGCTGGGAAGACCCAGAGGTCGCCCACCCAGCCAAGCTGCTTGAGGCCCTGCAGGCAGCCTTGGCAGTGTTTGTGCCACCGCCAGTGCCCCCCCCCAGCATGTCCGTACGTGCACACACCCACTTGGTCCCACCTGAGTTCCAGACCCCACCCCCCCCACCGTGCCCGGACACGGGTGCTCAGCGTGGCTTTCTCCCTAGAACACGCTATGTATATAGCTAGTTTTATAGCCCCGAGTGCCCCACCCTCCCCTTAGCACACAGGGGGTTAAAGCTGTGTGCCCCTCCCAGTGGCTGTGATGGTGACAGGAACATCCACAGTAAAGAGGAGACTGAATGAGTGTGCGGCTGGGCTGCATTCCTGGGGGGAGGGGAACACACACAGAGACCAAGGTACCCTGTGACCAATGCATGACGCACTCGGGATGTCCAGCCCAGCTCGGGGCCTGAGCCAGGGTGCACGGTGAGTAAGCGCCAGGCAAAGCCGTCCGTTCAGAACACTGACAGCCCAGCACCCAGGGACAGACCTTTCACTGCACTACACTCAGGGCACAGCACAGTCCCCAAACCCGGCCTAGTCCCCCAACTGGGCAGACAGGTCACTGGCACATCATAGTGTTTATTGAAATAAATTGAGAACCGCCTCCCCCCTTCACATGCAGGTGAGCACCCTCTAGAGCTCTGGATGGCTTCGAGGACAAGGGTGCCTCTAACCTCCCAGCGGCCCTGCTACCAGGCCCAGATGGTGCCAGTGTCCCCATATCTCAGTATCCCTCTGAAGCCCCTCTCCCGGCAAAGATGGCAGAGGGGAGGAAAGGGCTGAGTCCCAGGGCCAGCGCCCTGGCCATAAGCCACAGCCCCTGGGCAGGACTGAGGGGAGTCAGCATGCATTGGGTCCTGCCCACCACTCCAGGCAGGTTTGAGGAGGTGGAGGGGGAACTCTAATCAGAAGCCCCCCGGCCCCATTGGTAACTCTGACCAGTGCCCTGGAAGCTGGGCTGGCTGCTGGCCAGCGGTGCACCTGGACATTTTCTTAAAAGGACAGATGCCACCCCCAGGCTGCAGAAAGACTCCACCACCCCATGAAGGAGCTGTCTGAGCCTTCCTTGCGGCCCAGCAAACCAGAGCCTGCACCGTCTGCCAGTTCTGGAGCCCGCTGAGGCCCCAACAATGACCAGGGCAGATGGAGAGCTGATGAACCCTTCCAACCCAGCAGCTTCCAGGGACCCCCAGACGTTGCTCCTCTGCCTGGCCGGGGTGAGGGTTCACTAGTTCAGTGCCGCCTAGGTCTTGGTGGGGGGTGTCCTCATTCCCAGCAGCTCCCGAGTTTGCTCTGCCCCCAGAGCGGGCTCAGGCACCCTCTGAGGGAGCAGCAGGAGAAGTGGGTCCTGGCTTGGAGAACGGGTCAAAGGCCAGGCCTTAATTGGGCCCCAAGAGGCACTGACCTGCGTGGACGTCATCTGGCACCCACTGGGACCCATAGGACAGCCGGGGGGAAGGAAGGAGAGGGTGTCATCGTCCCTCCCTTCTCCTAAAGTCCTTCAAAGATCAAGCGTATCCTGTGCTGCTTTCTCTGCTCTCCTACTGAGGAGTTTGGCTGGGAGTCTACCCTGAGTGCGACTTGCTGCGGTGCCCACTGGCCTCCCTGGGGAGCAGGACAGAGCTCCCCACCACACAGCCACCTCGGAGAGCTGGAAAGGAACAGCTCGGTCCACCTGCTGCTGAGATGCTCAGCCCCCCTCTCTGAGCCCTGCGTGGTCTCAGGGCCTCAGGCAGGCAGGTGGGCATCCCAGCTGGCTTTGCCCCAGCCCCACCCGGGCCTGAGGGCAGAGGGTCAGCCTGGCCCAGGCTCCTCTGGGCTCCCAGCACTTCAGCCCTGGCCTCTCTGCCCTCTCCCTTCATCTGCCTCCTCCCCTAGGAACTCTGTGCCAAGTAAGTCCTCCGAATGGATTTATCACTAGGCCTTCTCCCTGGGTCTCCCTTTCTGGGGGCTCTGGGTCCAAACAGAGTGATAGGGTGAGAGAAGGCATGTACCCCCTGAGAGTTGGGCTGGGGCCAGACCAGCCCAAGTGTGGCCCCCGGGTCCAGCCTCCGCAGTGAGGCCTGTGCCCAGCGCCAGCGCCTGCCCCACTGGACCCCTAGCTCTTCTGGGCCTCCTGCTCCCGGCGCCGGAGCTTCTCCCGCTGGCGCGCGGCCTTCTCCTGGGCCTTGCGCTCCTTCTCGGCAGCCGCTGCCAGCTCCTTCAGCTTCCGCTTCACCAGTGCGCGGTCGTGCGAGTTGCTGAGCCCCAGGCTCTGGGGAGGAATCCAGGGGTAAGGGAGAAGTCCCCATCCCCGTCCTGGCCACCAGACTCTTCCTGCCCCAGGTGTACTCCCCGTGGAGCCCTGTAAATCCACCCTGAAGTGGAGCCTTCACCTCCCAGGCTACTGGCCAGGGACCACAACCCTCAGGGCAAGAATTTGGAAGGGAGTGGTGGGGAGAGGAGAGGGCTGGGGCTCCCAGGCCTCCACTCAGGATTTTAGCCTTGGCATGACCCTGCCCTACCTCCGGAGGCCCAGAGATGGGGAGTGACCCGCCCGAGGTCACACAGCTAGTCAGTGGCCAAGGCCCCCCACTTCCCGAGACTTCCTGGGGACTCTTCCACTACCCTTTCCCCCAAGCAACTCAGCGGAGACCAGGAGACAGGCCAGGAACCTCCCAGCAGAGATGGGAGGCCACCCCGTCCCCTTCCCCCACTACCACCAGCCTTCTGGGAGACAGAATCAAGAGCTGACCAAGGCAACTCCTGGCTTCCCATAATACCAGGAAACTCATGAGCATCAGGGTCAGATGACAGTCCTAGAGGGCAAGGTCAGCCTGGCGACTTGGGCTGGAGCTTGAAGGTCAAACTGAAGTATCGGGCTTGAGTTTCAAGTCAAACTGGGGACCCATGCTACACCACAAAGACTGGACTAGACAAGGACCTTGCCTGGGGGTTAGAGGCACGGCAGTGGCCACAGATGGTGTGAAAAGGTCAGCCCAGGACGCTGGGCTGAAGGTCAAAGGTCAGGAGGGGAGACTCCCCATCCTTGAAGGTTGCCCCAAGCACGAGCAGGGTCATGGACCTTTCACCCTGACCCACCTTCAGTTTGCTTCCGTCCAGCTGCAGCAGCTGCGGCCCGTCCACCTGCCGCGCGGCGAACTCGGCAGCATACTGCTCCAGGCTGAGGCTGTGCAGCCACTGGCCCACCTGCTGGCTGGTCCACTGGTGGACAGAGGGGAGGGGTTCATCCAGGAACTGGGGTGGAGACCAAGGAGCGTGAGCGGGAGGCTTGGCCTCCGGCCTGCACACCTGGCAGAGTCCAAGGTCAGGGCTCCAACAGGCCCCACGGCCAACCCCACTCACCTCATCCGAAGACTGGGACAGTGTGTGGTAGGGGTAAGAACACTTGGCCTCCTGCCGGGGCCCACTCGGGATCTTGGGGCTGCTGCTGGGGGGCGTGGAGTCGTCACTCAGGGTGGATTCCTAGACAGGAAGGGGTGCAGGCTGCTGAGGTGGGAGCTCACCCCCAAACCCAAGGGAGTTCCCGCAACCCACCACCATGGTCTGGATGGAGTTAAATCCTGGACTAGGTACCAGGAGTTGCTCAGTGCCCTCTGTGCGTGAGCCAGGAGGCAGGCAGGCAGGCATACAGGACATGGTGACTCGTGTGGGGCATCAGGACCTGAGGCCTGTGGGAGGGCAGGCAGCCATCTGGAGGACAGGGGGCTAGAACTAAGCCAGGCAGAATACCTAGCAGAAATGGAGGGGGGGGTCTCAGACTAGGTATCGCTTCCTACAGGCAGCCTTCCAGGCTTCCCCCAGGCTGGGTCAGGTGTCCCCCATAAGTGCCTCCCACCTGGCCTCTAGCACCCCTGCTTGGCAGTGCCTGATTAGAGGTGTTTGTCCTCATTGGACCATGAGCTCTACGAGGGCCCGGCTGTGTTTTGTTCACCAGGGCCCAGCACAGGGAAGAAAGGGAGGGAAGAAAGAAGGCAGTCCCGAGTCAGAAGGGACTCCCAGCTTTCCGATTTTCTCCTTGGCCCCAGCTGCACATAAGCAACAGAAGCTTAGAACAAGCACTGAGCTGGGAGTCACAGAGCTTTGCAACTAAACCTGTGCGAGTCTGCGGGCAAGTCCCTTTCTCTCCGGGACTTCATTCCTCATCTGCACAACGGAATGGGCGCGCCCGCCCTCCTCCCTAATTCACTGAGCCTCTGTGACAGTGGAGCAAACACAGGCGTGTGGGGCTTCGTAAAGTGTAGAGGGCTGTCTGAACATAAGCAGATGCTCACTGCTGCCTGTTACTCAGTCTCACTTCTAAGCTTTCAGAGCACTAGATTGGGGTCCTGTTCATCCCTACATTCCCCAGGTCTCACCCTGCCGAGCAGCTGGCCCAGCTCCCAACACAGGAGTGGGGTGAGAACTGAGCCTGGCAGAACAGCAGAATGGAGCAGACCTCAGGCTGCGTGGACAATAGGAAAACCATGGTGTCCAGTGATGGGTGCTGAATGGATGAAGCAGTGAATGAACTACTCAGAATATGAACGAATGAGCGAGTGAATGAATGAACTCAAATGAAGTGATGGATTACTGAGTGGCTCCGTGGATGGACCGACGGACTCCAGGAATGCCTGAACCCAGCCTGAGCCAGGGTGAAGTATGCCTCATGGCACCTGGGTCTAGGGGCTAGTTTGGGGCAAGGAAGTCATGGACTTACCTGGGAAGCTGACTTCTTAGGGCTGAAGCCCTCGTGTTTAGGGGAGCAGGCAGGGGAGGTGGTGCTGCCAGAGGACGCTGAGCCCTTGCCGCTGTCTGTGAACCAGGAAAAGGGCAGGAACGGGGAGCCCCCTGACCTGCCAGACCCCTCCACCGACTCCCTGCGGAGAGAGCGCCCAGCATGGGTGTGGGCACAGAGGGCCGGGGCCCATGGGAGCCATGGGGTGCTGTGGGCACCTCTTACCTGCTGCCCATGGACAGGCGGTTGCTGCCCTTCTCTTTCCGGCTCTTGCCAGTGGACGCTCGACGCAGGGTGACCCTGCGGGGAGGGAAGAGGGGAGTGGGGCAGGGCTCCACTGTGCTACCCCTCACCCCAACAGCTCCAAGCCCTGCGTTAATGGTCCCGCCTCCACTCACCCCAGGTCCAGGAACTTTCGGCGAGTCTTCTTATCCAGGCCGATGGTGGGGCTGGCAGGCTCGGGAGGGCTGGCATCCCGGCTGTCATCTTACAGGGGAGGGGAAGGAAGGAAATAGCCCATGTGGTGACTTGCCTGCCCCCTTCACTAGTGTGGGGTGACTTAAAATCAGGCAACCTCACCCTCCACTAGCTGTGCGACCTGGGACAAGTCACTTTACCTCTCTGAGCTTCCTGCTTTTCAAATAACATGGGAATAATAACACCTGCCTATTTCATGGGACCTCATGGGATCCTTAGGAAAGCCTTTGACAAACTACAAAGCACTCCAAAAAGGCAGGGGCCCCTGCTATTTACTCTTAATTTTATCCTGGCCAACTTCTAACCAGCCTTGCAATGCTGGCTCAAATGTCACTTCCTCAGAGAAGCCTCCCAGGATGCTCCCAGCTAGGTCAGGCGTCCTGATAGATGCTGTCCCGCTGCCACGATGCACATTTCCGGCATGGCACTTACTACAGTCTGTAACTACACGCGTAGTTAAAGGAATGATCTGGTTGTACCTCCCTTCAACTACAAGCCCCACGAGGACAAGGACTGCGTCTGTTTGCTGTATTGGGTGTCCCGGAGCCCAGCAGTGCACGACGCGAACACCCCCAGCCGCCTCGTCCCGCCGGCTCCGCGAGGGGCGCTGCCGCCGCCTCTGCTCACCCTCGCTGTGCGGCTCCGCGCGCGGGTGGCGGCGCCTGAAGCTGGGCGAGCTGTCGGAGGAGGGCGCGGAGCGCGGCGGCGAGCAGGAGGCGGCGGCCAGGCCCTCGTGCGAGGCGGCGTTGTGCAGGGGCCGGTAGCGTGTGAGCGGCGAGGGCGGTGGCTCGTCCTCGTCCTGGCTGCGCCGCAACCCCGGAGGCTCCAGGCAGAAAGAGCCCCCGGCCGGGGACCCGGGGCCCGAGTGCAAAGGCGAGCGCAGCCGATGCAGGGGGCTCCCGCAGCCGTCGGTCACCTGGGGGAGAGGGCGGCCGCTCACCAAGAACCCTCCGCCCCCTTCCCAGAGGGGCTGGGAGACCCTTTCGCCCTGTAAACTGCGGCCCCCAGGCGAGGAGCCCGAATTCCTGGGGCTTTGAGTCACATAGGCTGGGCTTGAGTTCCGCCTCCTTCACTTACTAACTGTGACTTTGTTACGGGACCTCTCAGGGCCTCAGTTTCCTCATCTGTAAGATGAGAAAAACGATACATTCTTTAAAAGGATGGAATGAGCCAGAAGTGAACTGCAGCTAACATTTGTTGGCATTACTAGCCAGAAGTCTGGGGGCGTGGCCGCCCCGGAAGGGCAGTTTGGAGGGATTAGCCAGGGGTAGGAGGGCCGGGTGGGTGTATGTGTGTTTGCACAGCTTGCCCCAACCTTGCCTCCAGGCCCATCGGAGCCTTCACCATCCTCAGCAGAGCTGGCACTGTCCCGAAGCCTCGAGCGGGACGGCCGGTGTCTCCGGCCCTTGGCCAGCAGCTGGGCCCGGGCCTTGTGTAAACTGCTGTCCAGTCTGGCGGTCTCTGGCACAGCCAAGTCCAGGTCTGTGAACCGGGGGAAGGAGGAAGAGACCAGAAACGTGAGAGATGGCACGCCCAGAGGCCCACCTCAGGGGGCCAGCTGTGCTCACACTCCAGACATTGAACCAGTGTTTCCATATGAAAAACGGGGTCTCTCCCAGTCCCAGTCTCCCTCTCAGGCAGGGGCGGGGGAGGCAGATACGCCAGCACATCAATATCGCACAGTGTGGTGAACCCTCATATACGCACACAGGGGGACAGGACAGCCCTGTTTGGAGGGGTCAGAGGAGGAAACACGAAAGCTGGGCAGTAGGGTCTGGGTGGGAGTTTACAAGAGATGAGGTTGGGGAAACTGGCCTATGCCATGCTAGGAAGTAGGGAAGCAAGGAGTGGCACCTCCAGGGACAGTTGAGGGCAGCTCTGTGGAGAGATGGACTAAAGGATGAGGCTGGAGGTCGTAACGGCTACTGTTTAAGAAGCACCTACTATTCACCAACGTACCTACATCGTCTCTTCCTCAAAACAACCTGGTGGGGTTAGGACGGCTATTATGCACATTTTGCAGCTAAGCAGACTGAGGCTCAGAGAGGGCAAGTGACTTGACTAAAGCCACCAGCTACCAGTGGTCCAGGATTTGAGCCTGGCTAGTCAAGCTCCAGACTGGCCCTGCTGGGGGCACTGGCTTGCTGTGCCACACTCAGGGTCACACTCAGAGATAGCACTGCTGAGCATCCGGAGCTCACAGCTGAAGCAGAGGAGAGGGACCCCCACGTGGCAGTGGTAGGAAGGAAAGCCCCACAGTCCCCTGAAGCCTGTCTCTCCTGTCCTGGGGTCTGTGGCCGGGTGCTAGGTCCCGCACGAGGACATGGAGGAAGAGCGGGCAAACCCAATGGATCGTGCCTAAACCCTTGTTGCTCGCAGCTCCACTTTTCATGTGCTCCATCTGGAAATGAAGCCCTCACTCGGTACCGGCCCAGAGCTTGGTGCTGGGGTCTCCAAACAGAAAGGAGTCTTCCCAGGCCTCAGGATGGGACAGAGCCCGTCTTCCCCGCTCCACCTCCCATGATCTCAGGGACCCCGTTCCATCCACCCTGCCTGGCCTGCTGCTCTCTCTTGCCTGCAGACACCCCCTAAGCCACCCCAGTTACTCTCCTGCCTTAGCCACCACCCATGTCTGTTTCCAGACCTGACCCCTCCCCTGAATTCGGAGCCTGGGCACTCAAGCACCTGCCTGGGGATTTGCCACATCAAAGGTCCCCAGACACCTCGAGTTCAGCCCAGCAAAATGAACCGATCACCTGGCCTCAGACAAGCTTCTCCTCTCTTTTCGGGCCCAGTGAAAGGCCCCTCTTGTCACCAAGTCAGACAGCTCCAAGTTACCCTTCTCCCTCAGCCCAGTCCCAATTGGTAATTCATGTGTCCAACTGAGTTGACACCTCCACTTTGGATGTCCATTGGGTATCTTCAAGTTCCATGCTCCACGTCACCCCCTGACCTCTCCCATGCCCCAAGCTGCTGCTCCTAGTCCCCTCTCTTGACACACAGCAGCTCCACGGTTCCAGATGCCCGGGCCAAACCCCTGGAATCATTCTCGACTTCTTTCCCTCCCACCCTGCAACCCGATTCTTCCACAATTCCTGTTAGCTCTACTTTCAAAATATATCTAGACATCC
This sequence comes from Propithecus coquereli, assembly GCF_000956105.1. Classification (NCBI taxonomy): domain Eukaryota; kingdom Metazoa; phylum Chordata; class Mammalia; order Primates; family Indriidae; genus Propithecus; species Propithecus coquereli. The sequence continues at coordinate 7,506,380 of NW_012135969.1, forward strand.
CGAAATATTTATGGCAAAGTGATATGATGTTTTAGATTAGGTGCAGATTAGGTGTTTTAGATTAGGTGCAAAATAATTCAGGACAATAGGGGCAGAGAGTGGAAGGGGATATATATGACACAAGACTGGCCACGACTTGATCATTGTTGAGGTTGGGTGACAAGGACATGAGCACATGATAGAGTGCATTGTGCTATTCTCCCTACGTTTGAATATGTTTGAGATTTTCCACAATAAAACATTGTTCATGAGTGTGAGTGTCTACATACACTCATAGACAGGCACGCATACGGAGGGAGCAAGAGAGAGAGGGAAGGAGGAGAGGGGAGGGGAGAGGAGGGCAGGGGATGGGAGTGGAGAGGGAGAACTCGCAGCCTCTCTGGTCTAGGTCACCACCATCTCTTGCCTCGATTATTACAAAAAGCCTCCTTGCTGGTCTTCCTTCCTCCTCCCTTTCCCATTTGCAGTCTATTTTCAACACAGCAGCCAGAGTGACACTAATAAAACATGTCAGCTTGTGTCACTCCTCTGTTCAGAACCCTCCGGCGACTTCCATCTCCTGCAGAGTAACAGCCAAAGTTCTCCCAGTGGCCTTCCAAACTTAGGCCATGTTTCCTGGCCACTCCGAGGTCTCCTTCTGTCTCTCCACTCCAACCACCCTGGCCCCCAGCTCATCTTCACACAAGCCCAGCCTGTACTTCCTCTGCCCTCTCCCTGCAAGGCTCTTGCCACAGACTTCTGCATGGTTCTCTCCCTCACCCCCTTCAGGTCTTCGCTTGAACACTTTCTCACACTGAGGCCCTCCCTGAGCACCCGATTTAGAATCACCCCACATGCACACTCCAAAAGCCCACTCCTACTTTTCCCTACATCACGGATCACTCTCCGGCATGCGGTATATTCTGCCTGTTTAGTTTATTGTCTCTCTCCACCCATTAGAACATCAGCTGCATAAGGACAGGTTGTTCTCTGTTTTGTTCACTGCTTTACCACGGCATAGAACAGTGCTGGCACATAGTAGGTGCTTAGTAAATGCTACTTTAATGAAAGTGCGATGTTCTATTGACTGGCCTTCCTTGCACCCATGGAACCTGGCCTCTCCTCTCCCTCTGGACTGAACAGCCCCAGCTCAGGCCTCCAGCAGCCGGCCCCCTCCCAGCCTCTGCCACCCCAAACAGACATCTATCCCACCCTCGCTCCCTGCTTCCAGTCGGGCTGCCTCCCCACCCCTTCCACTCAACCAGAAGAAACTTTCTAAAGCACATTTCTGACCATGTCCTGTACTCTCTGGCTTTTGAAACTCTCTGAGGTGGGGGTGGGGGTTCCCCAAAGCCAATGATGTAAAGTCCATGCTCCTCCGCCTCCATTCAAGGCCTGAGGGGACCCAGCCCACCCTTTCTAAGTTTCCCACAGACTCCTCCTCTCACATGCTCATACATGCCACCGTGGCCAAGAGCACAGGCTCTGGAGCCACATGGCCCAGGCTGAATCCAGTTCTACCATTTGCTGGCTGGGTGACCCGGGCAAGTTACTTCCATTTAGGTGTCGGCTTCCCCATCTGTAAAATGGGACCCTAATAGCAGTATCTTCCTTATAGGTTTGTTGTGAACATAATGCATATAAAGTGTTTCACTGTAATGCCTGCGACTTAGTAAGTGCTCGGCAGGCACTGGCTGTTGATGGTGTTAGGGAGCAATACTGAGTTGCTTATACTGATACCTGCATGTACACCTGCACCTATACCTGCCTCTACCTCTGTCCCACCTCCAGCCCTGTGCTCATGCAGCTCTCTCTGCTCCAGCACTCTCCGCCCCGCCTTTGCCTGGCTGAGCGACTCTGACACATCTCACACACACACACACACAGCCACACCTCTTCAGGCCCCTGCACTATGATACAGATATGGTCACCAGTCACGACATGGTCTGCCATATGACTGCCTCCGCATGCTGGCCTGCACGCTGCAGAGGGCGCGGCCCTTCCCTATCCGCCGCACATCATGAGAGGTGCATTGTAGATGCGCTGGAGAACGAACAAGAGTTTTCCAAGGAGGAGAAAAGGTGCACGAGAGCCTGGTGCAGTGCCTGGCAGGGAGTAGGTGCTCGGTCAGTGCCGAAGCGAAGTCACACTTCCATGGGCCAATGCGTGCTTCAGTGGAGACATACACAGGGCTGACGAGGGTCACCTACAAGCACATGCCCACGTTCCATCACGGCCAGTATTTCCATCCTCTGCAAAGCACACTTCACCATCAAATATATTCCTGGTTTAGTTGTGTGTGCTTTCATCATCTGTCCCCCTGCCTGCCCCTGCACGAGAATTCAAGCTCCATGAAGGCAGCGACTTTGTCTGGCTTGTTCACTGCTGTCACCCCAGAGCCCAGATCAGAGCCTGGCACATACTAGGAGCTCTGTAAATACTTGTGGAATGGATGAGGAGACACGGTGGACTGTGGGGGTACCACTTTAGCTCAGGCAGCCAGGCTGAGGTCTGGGTGACACGAAAGAGCTGAGGATGTAGAAAGGACAAGAGTTTTCGAAGGAGAAGGAAAGGTGCAGGCTGGACGTGTCCAAGGGGCCAGTGCAGCCTGCAAGGATTGAGGGGAAAGGTGAATACAGAGAGGCTGCTGCGGTTGCCCAGCGGTGTAGCTGGCGACTTGGAGAGCAGAGGACTGTCAAAAAGACTGCTATCTTTGTCCCCAGGCTTCGCTCCACTCCTCTGGTCCCTTAGCAGCCCTTGCTTGGAAACTCTGTTGGTGTTTCCAGCCCCTGGGGCTGGGGGAGGAAGCCCTCTGTCCCCAGCCCCTTGCACAGAATCTCCAGGCACTGCCTGGAAGCAGCAAGGACTGAGAAGGAAACACAGAAAAATAACAGCTAATCCTCATTGAGCCCTTACTGTGCCAGGCACTGTTCTAAGTGCTTTACAATTACCAGCTCATTTGAGCCTCCCCACTACCCTACCAGAAGGGACTCCAGGAATCCCCAGGGCAGGCTTAATTGGCCTGAGGGCACAGAGCTGGTGAAGACCCAGCCACACTTACAGACAGGCAGTCTGGCTCCACTGCTAACCAGCAAGCATGCTATGCCCTCTCCAAAGCAGAAATAGGATCGACTTTTGAGTCCGACCTCTCATTTTATGGGTGGGGAAACTGAGGTTCCAGGAGAAAATGTTGGACAAGGATGCAGATGGAGTTAGGGAAAGTATACAAATCTCCTGGCTCTCAGGCCAGTGCTCTTGCATCCTCTGCCCTTGTGGCACCCAGCTGGTGCCCAGCCAACCTGTGCCAGGGAGGAGGGCCCTGTGCTCCTGACTCGGGGCCACATCACTGCCATGGTCATTATACCTTGGAGAGTCTGGGGAGCAGAGGGAGTGGTAAGGGGCTGGGGGGTGGGGTTTGAGGCAAGGTGGGGCCAGCCTCCCCAGCACCGCTCAGCTTCCTCCATCTCTTGCCCTTACTTGCTCCCTCCTTCCTCCCCCTCCGCCACCTTCTCCCCCTTTCTCCCTCTCCCTGCCCTGGACAGTGGGAAGTCATGAATATTTAATTACCTTTTGCATCAGGAAGCACTGGGCCCAGCTACCTCAGCAGTGAGGAAAATAGGAAGGGTTTGAGTGGGGAGAGAGCTAGGGAGGCAGGGAGAACTCATCTCTCTGGCCAGGCCTGGGTGGAGACAGGGACTCAGGCACGGTGGCCCCTGAGGCAGTTAAAGGCTGGGGGAGCCCGGAGAGACCCAAGTGGGAAGCAGCATTCCCCAAAAGTCAGGAGGCAGCAGTTCCTGGTGTTACCAGGGCAAGGGGCAGTGGCAGGGCAGGGGGAGAGAGGGAGGAAAAGAGAGGTGGGGAGGAGGGGGGAGGAGGAGCTGGGAGCTCCTGGAGGCTGGGGGCCAACTTCTTGTTTGTCTCCACCTCTCCCTCCATGTTCCTTTGCTCACTGACTCCTCCTCACCCCCCCACCCTCCTCCACCCGAATCCAGCTGGGAAACAGTCTTTCCACTCCAGTGCATGCTGGGAACTCTGCCCAGCCGGGGTGGTCTCTTTCCCCAGTCCTCACAACAGAAGACTGCAGGGGTGACTGATGGTACAGGCAGTGTGCATGCACCCCAGTGTGAACTGAGGAGGTGGGCGTGCACACCAGTGTGAGCGGGCTGCCAGGGGTACTGCAGCCGTGTGCATGCCATACATTTGATTCAGGGCACATCTGTGCAGGCTGAGGTCCCATGCACCTCTTTATTTATGCGACTTGTGTGTTGTCAGTGCTCAGGTACAGCACAGTGACTAAGGGCAGGGTGTCAGACAGTCTGGGGTTCTAGTCCCAGCTCTACCACTAACTTGCCATGTGATCTTTTTTTTTTTTTTTTTTTTTTTGAGACAGAGTCTCACTCTGTTGCCCTGGCTAGAGTGCCATGGCATCAGCCTAGCTCATAGCAACCTCAAACTCCTGGGCTCGAGCAATCCTACTGCCTCAGCCTCCCAGGTAGCTGGGACTACAGGCATGCGCCACCAGGTCCGGCTAATTTTTTTTTCTATATATAGATTTTTAGTTGTCCAAATAATTTCTTTCTATTTTTAGTAGAGACGGGGTCTCGCTCTTGCTCAGGCTGGTCTCAAACTCCTGACCTTGAGCGATCCACCCGCCTCGGCCTCCCAGAGTGCTAGGATTACAGGCGTGAGCCACCGCGCCCGGCCGCCATGTGATCTTCAAAGCGAGTCACTCAGCACTCTGCAACTCCACTCCTTGTGCATAAATGGGCCTACTCCTTAACATTATTGTGAGGGTTGAATACCCCGTGCATGTGAGCTGCGGGTGCTTAGTCCAGTACCTGGCATAAGATGAGCACTTAATAAATGAGGACCTTGATTGTTGCTCTTGTAATTGGCATGTCCACTAAGACAGTGGTGACAAAAAGGCCACCACACACACTGAAGCCCCCAAGGACTGCTCTATCCCTCTCAATGCCTAGAGGCCTAGGAAGGAAGTGCTCTACAGCTGTGTCTATTGACAAGAGATAGAGCCGCACAAAACTCACCAAAAACCTCATCCGTGGGTTCTCGGAGCTTTGAAGAAGCCATGACTCAAAGGAGCTGCAGAAGACAAGCGGGGAGAGAGAAAGTAAGATCAGGTTGGCTGAGGCAGGGGAGACGCCAGTGACTGCCTGCTCCTGGCCCGCTGGCCCCGCACCTTCCCTTGGAACGCTTCCTCTAGCCCCTGGGAGAGAAGCCCTCGGAATCATAACCCAGATGTGGCGCTGCGGCAGGAGGCGCAGGCAGAAGGGAGGGGCAGAAGCAAATCCAGGCGCAGACACAGACTCAGCCCTGCGGTCACGGTCCAAGCTGATTTGCTGTGTCTGCATATGGGTCACTGAACTTCTCCCCTTCACTGGCTTGGGCATTTCCATCACTAGCGTCCTCTGAAAGGCTTCAATCATCCTAAACTGTCCAACCTCAAATCTGGGAGGAGTCATAGAAGTTATTAAATCCAATCCTCTCATTTTACAAATGAAGAAACAGAGGTGGGGAGCAAACAGCCCAAGACCAAATAGCAAGCTAGTGGCAAAGTCAGGACCAGGGCCCAGGCTCTCCCATCCATCTACCTACTGGCTCATCCATCCACTCATTACCCATCCATCTGTCCATCCATCCCATATCCACCTCCCATACACCCAACATCCACTACCATCCACCCATCCATCTTTACATCCATCAATCCTCCAACTGTCTTCCATCCATCATCCAATCCTGCCTCCCCTTCCCCACCCCCCATTACTGGTGCCCTCACCACCTGCCTTTCAGAACACGAGCTGTTCAGGAAGCTGGCACCATCAGCAGGGCCACTGTTCTAGACAAACTCACAGTTCCAGACAGACTCATAGATGCAGGAGGGTATGAGGAGTGCTCACAGCAGAACAGGGGACAGCCAAATCTCTGTGCTGCATCAAGTGTGTTCTGGGAAGAAGTCTGAACGGGTACGGGTTTGTTTGTTTGGTGGAAAGCAAGATGGGAGGACAGAGAAGCAGATACATGCAGCTGAAACAATTTGGACAGGCTTACCAGCAGATATGGGGTTCCATAGCTCTGGGGACCGCACAGGAGGGGAGGGAATTGGAGGAGGTGAGTGAGGAAGCTCAGGGACCATTGATGGTTTAGGGCAAGGGGACACTGCATGGCTGAGACATGATTTCCAATTACTTCTAACACTCAGGTCCCCAGGACAAGGGTGGAGCACTGGGCTAGACCACACATGTGACAGGTGTAGGAAAGCTAGGCCACATGCTGGCTGGGGTCTTTTTCAACACCCCTCTTCCATTATTACATAGACAGCATCTCATTTCACAGCAGCCAGGCTTGGGAATCCTCATATCTCAACTGTACAGATGTGAGAAGTGACATGTAGGAGACGAGAAGCAAGCCCAGCAAGGCTTGCTGCATGCTTGTAACCCCAGCTACTCCAGAGGCTGAGGCTGGAGGATCGCTTGAGCCTAGGAGTTTGAGACCAACCTGGGTAATAGTGAGACCCTGTCTCAAAACTAAAAATAAATTTTAGAAAGTAAGAAGACGAAGAACTCAGCCTTGAGCCAGGTCTCCTGCGCTTCACCCCTATCCTAGGTGATGATCTGCAGTTTGGGGGGTATTCACGAGGAGAGGACACTGCTGGGGGAAGGGATAGGGTAGAGGGAGGGGAGCCGGTCCATCCTGGCTAGGACTAGGAGAGGCAGGGCAACCACCTCCACCCCCAGACTCCATACATGCCTGGGGCTGAAATCAGGAAATGAGGAGTGGGAAGGGATCAGGGAGTGGACCCCCCAAGAACCTTCTGCCATTCTTGAACTCTAGAGGCTAGTAACAGGGATCTAGAACCTTTCTTCCTGCCAGATGGGATGGGAGGTAGTCCCCAAGAATGAACCAAATTTCCTCATTCAATCACAGAGCCTTCTCTGACTAGGACCCAGCTGCCACCTCCTCCAGAGAGTTGTCCTAGGTAGCCCTCCCTCCTCCCATTCATCTACATAATTTCTAAATCCACCCTTCTCCAACCACTAGGAAGTGGGGATTGATTCCCTACATGGGGCTTATCTACCTCCCATAGGATGGGAAGCTCCCTGAGAAGAGAGGGGTCATGCATTCTCCCATCAGACTAGGGACTCTGTGAAGACAGGAACTGCCTCTGCCATCAGAACGGAGGCTCTCTGAGGGCAGCAGTGTTGCCTTCTCTCCTCTGACTACTAAGAATGGAGATCCCATGTGATTTTTTTTTTTTTTGAAGAGACAGGCTCTGGCTCTGTCACCCATGCTGGAGTGCAGTGGCACAATCACAGCTCACTCTAACCTCGAACTCCTGGGCTCAAGCAGTCCTCCTGCCTCAGCCTCCCGAGTAGCTAGACTACAGTTGCATGCCACCACACCTGGTTAATTTTTAAAATTTTTTTGTCGATACAGGGTCTCGCTATGTTGCCCAGGCTGGTCTCAAACTCCTGGCCTCATGAGATCCTCCCGCCTTAGGCTCCTAAAGTGCAGGGATTACAGGCATGAGCCAGCACACCTGGCCCCTGAGGGTTCTTTATGCAAAGCTCCAGTCCAGGGTCCAGACCTTCTCGTGGATATAGTCCTCTTTCAGGCACCCTCTGCTGGGATAGGGTTTCCAGCTCATACCCACTCTCAATCTATCCTGATTCAGCACAGACTGCTTTCTTTCCCACCCTTCAAGAACTAACTTCCTGGGGTGTGTATGGGGGACCCTCCCTACACTGTCCCATGGGGAAGTCTGGGGAAGTAGGCTATCCAGGGAGTCACCAGGCCCCTTCCACTCAATCCTCTCCTTCCAAACTGAGCTTTGGATAATTAGACACCAAACCCCACACCCCACTCCTACACACACACACTCACTCATGCACATACATTGAACCAGATGGTAGCTGCACGGGGTGGAGATGAACCCTTTCCTCTGGACACCCTCTGGGCTCTGGTGTTACCAGACCATCCCTTCCCCCAAGGCTTCGAATTCCCAGAGGAGGAGCACTGATGACCTTTGACCTTTCTCTGGCAGAAAGGGAGGCAGGTGAGCTCACAGCTCCTGGGGACCCAAGGGAAGGAGAAAGAGAAAGAAAGGGTGCACAAGCCCTGGGGAAGGAGCGGGAGTGGGGAGTAGGAGCAAACAGACCGAGCACACACACAGGTTGGCGGGGAGTCCACAGGGCTGCTGAGAAGAAAGACCAAGAAAGAGATCAGAGAGGGGGGCCGGGCCGCAGCAGACGAGACAGAGGACTCCGTGGCCCTGAGTGAGGCCCGAGGGTGGGGTTCAAGGAGAGCAGAGCAGGCAAGAGGAAAGGGGCTCCGGAAAAGGAGAAAGAGACCAAGAGAGAAGTGCAACTGGGAAAGACCAGGAAGGGATGGACGGGAGAGGAGGCTGGGGGTGCGGGAGGCAGTTGTGGAGCTAGAGAGGCTGCGCCCCCTCCCCTTTGGGCTCGCCTTCCTCGGGCACCAGGCTTGGGGCAGTCGTTAGGAGTGGGGCGCCCCTTCAAAGCGCAGCTAGAGATGGGGTGGGGATGGGGGACGGGGCACCTACTCCACTCCCGGGACCCCTCTTCCCAATCGGAGCCCTGTGGCTAGTTTCTCTCCAATCCATCAATCCAACTCCGCGCCAGGCAAGAAAGAGTTAAGCCCTCTCCCCCTTCCCCCACACCAGCTTTTTATTAATTTCTCCGGGCGTCCGGCTGGAAGGAGGGGATTAGGGACACAAATCCTATCTCCGCCCCCTTCCCTGACAGCCCAGCACCCCAGCCCTGGGTGGTCCCCCTAGGGCTAGGGGAAGAAAGGCCCATGTCGCTTGGCCCCATCCAACCCTACTCGGGGTCCCCTCCGCGAGCCCGAGTGGCCCCTAGCCCCGCTCCCCGGTCCCCCCCAGGGGGCCTGGCCCCTCACCTCCAGCATCGGTCATCTTCAGCGTCCGGCGCCCCGGGAACCCCTCAGGCCCATGGTGCTCGAGGCGGGGGGCCGGGCGGGAGAGGGGCGGGGGCACCGTCACCCGGGCCGTGGGGGACTCCGGGCTGGCTCCAGCGGCTCCATCCCGGGGGTCGGGTGGGGGTCGGAGGGGGGGGTCCGGCAGCCGGAGGGAATGGGGCAGGGTGCGGAGAGAGGGAGAAGGTTTGCTGGAAGCAGGAGGCGCGGGCGGGGCTGGACCGGGAGACCTGACGGGAGGATGCTCGGTGTGTGCGTGCGTGCGTGTGTGTGTGCGTGTGTGTGTGTGTGTGTGTGTGTGTGTGTGTGTGTGTGTGCGCGCGCGAGGGGGAGGGAGAGCGGGAGAGAGGGAGCGCCACCTCCCGCCCCGCCCACGCCTGCCGGGCCTGGCGGGACGCTGGGCCCCCTGCCTGGCCGGCCGACTAGCGCCGCGTCCCTTCAGCTGGGGTCCGCAGGGGTCCCCGGGGGAAGAGGCGATGCGGGGCGCGCGTGGCGGGGAGGCCGGGCGCCCCGGAGACAAAGAGCGGGAGGAAGGGAGGGAGGGGGCGGAGGCAGCGGGAGGACGCAGGGGGCGGAGGCGGCCGGCGCGGCGGCCGGGCAGGGGGATCCGAGTTGCCGCTACTTCTCGGCCCGCGGAGACGCGGCGCACCCGAGTCTGCGCTGGTGGGAGCGGCTGGGGAGACGGCCCCGCCTTGGGCCCACGGGGCTTCCGCCTCCTCTGCCAGGTCTGTGAGGGCTTCTGATTCATTCATTCATTCAACAAACGTTCACCGAGCAGCCGGGGCGCCCAGGCCGGAGGGGCTGGAGGTGCAGTCAGGGGCACAGACGAGTGGGGACGCCCCCTCAAGCCGGGTGCCGCGGGCCCGTTCACAGAGGACACTTCAGCGCCAGCAGGGAGAGCGCACACCAGAGCGCCTGGCCTGGGGCCGGTTGGGGGCGAGGGTGGGGTGGGCAGGGAGGGTTGCTGGAGGTGGGGGTGATGTGTTACCCCTGCAGGCCAGGGTAGGGGCAAGTGTCAGCGGGCCGTGGGAGTGGGTGGGCAAGAGGAGGAGATGAGATGAATCTGGGGAGGTGCAGGGCAGAGGGCTTGCACTGTAATCTCCTAGCCACGGAAAAAATTAGCAGGGGAGGGAGGGGCTCCGATTTGCGTCTAGAAGCTCTCTTTGGCTGCTCAGTGGAGTAAGGACTGCAGAAGGGCGGCCTGAAGGCAGGGGACCCCTCGGGAAGCTCTGGAGAGATGATGAGAGTGGGCATGAAGATTAAAGATCAAGTTGAGAACTATTCAGGATGGAGAACTGAAGAAATTGACAGGATTTGGGGATGGGCTGGACTTGAGGCAGGGAGCCCGGGAGCACAGTGGGGGTGGAGAAGGGTGAGATCAGACTTGGCCCTGCTGAGCTGGAGGTGGTGGCAGGCCAGCCAGGGGACATACTGTGAGATCCAACAACTGCTGCCATAGGGCATGGCTTGGGATGTGCCAGGCCCTCTCCGATTATTTATTGTCACCCTCACAATAAACCCACAAAGTAGGTGTTTCTGTTACCCACCACCTCCAGGAAAACAGAGACTTAAAGGAAGGAAAGTGGTTTGTTCATAAGCAAGTGGTGAAGCGGGAGATGGTGGAGTCTGTGGGGATAGAGTTCCCTGATGGTTCACGGGACTCCCTGCAGTCAGAAGCCCTGTGGCAAGTGGCATGTGGAGCCAAGATGATCTTGGGACTGTGAGTGAGGGCAGAATTATTATAATAGCCCTCAGGGACTGAGGGTATCTGAGGAGATCTGTGAGAGTTTGGGGATCTCTGGGTGTCTTCAGAATCCACAGGCAGCCACATGGTGCCAGCTACATTGTGGAGATCTGGGGAGGAGGTGGCATCTCTGGTGACAGCCTGTAGGGGCTATGTCTGGGGTCTTTAAAGAGGATGTGGTTTGCAGGCATCTAGCGAGATCTGGGTGATGGGCTATGTGGGATAGTTATTACACAGCCCCTGTAGATCCCACGGGCTGGGGAGACAATGATATGTAATGTAAGGTCAGTGCTGAGGACAGGGGAATCTGTGGGAAGGCATCTGCTAGGTCATGGGACCTGGGAGGACCCCTGCTCCTAGGGAGGCCTAAGCTTCTAGGACTTGAGAAAATTTCCCTACCCATGGCAAGTGCTGGGACCCTGGCAAACCTACTCAGGCTGCCAAAACTGGGCAGGTCAGGGGGGGTGGGGGAAGGGCTGAGGTGACAAGCTTCACACAGGCCTGCTCACAACCATGTGACATAGCCCCAAACATGGACATACCGTACGTCATAGGCAAGTTACACCTCAGGCCTGAGAAACGCACAGCAAACATCACCCCCATAGCCACACATCAGCCCCAAGTACGATGGGGATACTTTGGCCCACCATTTAGAACATGCCATGTATATATAGGCCCCTTACCTAAGACACAGGTCAGATGGGGGCAGTGGGCCCCCGCCCTGGATGCTTAGCCCATCAGCCTAGCAGAAGCCGCACCACAACCCTCACGCCTGCCTCCCACCCAGGAAGGTCCAGCCACTTCACTTCTTGGGACATCTTGGCCAGGTTTCCGGAACAGGGCCTCAGTGACTTCTAACTCTGGAGCACTGACCTGTGACCCCATGGTTTGGTGGTCTCTGATCTTGGAACTCAGCCACCTGGATCTGTCTTCAGCATCCTCAGGGCTCCCAGAGCACTCCAAGGATGATCTACTTGGAGATGCCTTCAGAGGCAGTCACCATCCTCAGGTTTCCCGGTCACCCTCAGGTGGGTGGCAGGAGTACAGAGCCCTGAGGTGTAGAACTACGATTTTTGAGGGGTCCTTATGGGAAGCCGAAATTTGGCTTGACGTGCCCGGGACCTGTGTGACTGAGCCATCCACAGGGAGCAGCTGCCTCCAGGGCTGACTCTCCCTGGGAGTTCTGCCTACTCATCTTGGATATTGTCAGGGACCCATCAAGGTGACCTTCAAGGGCCCTGAAGTTGGGACTTCCATTCCTTATGGCAAAGGGAGGGGAAGGTGAGAATCCCCTTGAGGCCAAGGCACTGAACACAAGTGCCCTGTGCTTCATTCTCTCACATTTGCACACAGCGCCCAAAGAGGAAAGCCTGGTGCTGGGACTTGCCCTAAGCTTCCACTCCATCCCCAGCTGGCTCTCGCCTCTCTGGGACTTCACCAAAGCCATCCCTGGAACCCCGGCATCTAGGCTCCCAGACCCATTAGTATTAGAGCTGGTGAGTCAGCACCCAGACGGGCTGGCGCAGACCAGGGGGCCAGGCCTATTTAAGGCCTCTCAGAGTGCCCGGAGAGGGGCAAACAGAACAGATTCTCTAGGACCCTGGGGACAAAACTGCCCTGACGTGTCACGTCCCACCTGCTCCTGCCACCTCTGGGAAACCTTGGATCCTTCGTGGAGCTCATACAGTTTAAGAGGACTTCTCTGGGGAGGGACTTAGGGTTCCTCTTGCCCTACCTAGCCCATCCTCTGAATTCCTTCGGGGCTTTGAAAAAGGAATGCAACTGATTGAACGAACTCTCTAGAAGCCCTGCCCAGGAGGACTGGACAAAAAGCATGGATGCTGGAGGGTGGAATGGTGGCAGAGGGGCAGTTTGCTGGATCAGGGGAACTCGGCGGAAAGATCCTCAGGATCGGAGGCAGAGCTGATAGGTGGGGACCCCTCCCCCCACCGGCTCCAGCGAATCAAGAAACGAGGCAGCGAGGCTCTGGGGGCTGCTTTTATGGGGACGACCTGACAGAGGGCATGGTCCGTACAAAACCGGGAACAATACATACATATATATATTATATACAGAGACGCGCTCCTCTGGAAGGCTGGGCAGGGGCGGCCGCCGGCCGGGAAACCGGAAGCGCCCCGCGGCCCCGCCCGCCCGGCTCCGCCCCCTCCATCTGCCGGGGTGAAGGGCACGGGCCGGGCACTGAGACAGCCAGCTCTTTCAGGGGGTGGGGGCACGTCTGGGGGCGGGGGCGGGGCAAGAAATACTGATCGATGGCATGGTCTATTTACAGGGACAAGGAGAAGCCAAAACGGATGGGACGGAGTTGTCTGTTTTTAAAAAATGAACAAAAACCCAGGCTTGGGGCGGGGCATGAAGAAGTAGCAAGATGAGATGGATTCTGAAAGGGGAGGGGACCTGAGGGGGGTCTCACCTCCCTTGGTCCAAGCCCCAATTTGGGGTTAAAGTGGGAAACAGCATCAATTCCACTTAGAAGGCAGGCTGCCAGCAGGGCAGCTCTGGTCTCCAAAAAGATGAGAAGTAGTAAAATTTTGCCCTCCAGTCAAAACATTGGAAAACAGTCAGGAGGGGGGTGGTAGAGGCTGAATCTCTGCGATGTTATTAGTACAAGGCTTCCAGGTGTCCCCCAGGGCAGGCCGGGCAGGGCAGGACCAGGCCTGGCTCTCCAAGGAGAAATGCTCCCCTTGCCTAAGACCAGGGTCTCTGCAGCCAGGCCCCCTAAGCTGACCTCCTCTCCTCCCTGGCATTCCCAGGCTTGGCCAGGAAACCTGGACCCCAGAGAGGCTGCAGACAGTTCCAGGAGGAGGTTATGGCTATTTGGCACCTGGGAGAGGGGAGGCACAAGGAGAAATTGAGGGCTGCTGCCCCAGGAAACAGGGAGCCAGGGACCAGGTGTCCTGAACTCTCCTTTTTTCCTACAATCACTCCCCCTTTCTGGAAGGATACATAGGAAATCAGTGCAGGGCCAGGCCCAGCCTCCGGGCTCTGGGGTGGACTCTATCCCTCCCGGCACAGGGGACTGGGATGGGAGGAGGTGTTGACGCAACTCCCCAAGCAGGAGGGTCAGAATGCAACAGAGACAGCACAATGATGGGGGAGAAGGAAGGGCCAAGAAGGTAGAATCTCAAGTCAAGAGGCCCAGGGGCCACCCAGGTACCCCATGGGCAGGGAGCAGCCTCCAGTTGGTGAGATGCTGGGAGAGCCCCAGCCCCATTCCAGTCCAGAGACAAAGGCTGGAGGTTGTAAAGTCTGGCAGTTTGGTCTGCAAGTCCTTTGTGTCCATCCACTGCCCAGGCCAGCCCACGGCATCCCTTGGCCTCTGTGCCTCAGCCCCATGGGGCGAGGAGAAGGCCGCCCTTCCAGCCACCTCTGTCTGCCCGGGCCACCTTAAGGGGGCCTGCGTACGGGCCCTCTGGTCCCTGAAGCTGGGGGAGGTGGGGTGGAGGGGTGGGGGGATTCGGGGCACCTGTCCCCAGGCTGGTATGGGGAGGGGTGGGATATTGAGGACAGGGGAGGGAGTACAGTGAGAGGGGCATTAATTATTGTCTGGTCAAGGAATGATTCCTGTTAAGTAGAATTGGAATTCCTCAGTGTTTGCAGGTTTCCTTCCAGTTCTGAGATCTGGAAAACAAAGGAAAGGGGGTCAAACCTGGGCACCAGGCCTGGGCCCCGCCCCCTTTGCCCCCTGGTGGGGATGCAACCCCCCTCCTTCCAGGACCCACAGGGTGGCTTTTAGACCGGGGCTTGCGTGCTGCCCCGGCCATAGGGCTCTGCCCCCAGGGCACCCCTGGGCCTACCTTGTCCAGGAGCTTGTCCATCTCCTCCTTCCTAGCCAGCTCAGACTCCTCCAGAACCCGGCGCTGTGCGGTCTCCTTTTTCAGGAACTCGATCTCCCTGGGGAGAGGCAAGGGAGAGATGGCAGGTAAGGGTGTGTGGTCTGGCTTCCATCCAGGGAGACACAGTGCCACCTGGGCAGCAGCTCTGCTCCTCTCCCTGTTCCCAGGTCAGGGGGTCCCAGGTTTTCCCAAAGCCTCTGGGGCCTGGCCCTGTGCTGGCTCTGCTGCCACTCACGCCAGGCCCAGAGGCACTCCAGCGTCTGTGCTCTGTGCTTCCCTAACTCAGCTGTGGGAGGTGGGGGTGAGGAATTGCCACAACGGGTCTCTAGTCCTCCCCGGGCCCAGGGCCCCCAGCAGCCTGGCCACGTACTTCTGCTGGTAGTCCTTGATGAGGCGCTTGGCCTTGCTGTACTTGCGCTCCAGAGCCTGGTACTGGGCCTGGGTCTCCCGCAGGTGCTCGTCCACTGCCTGGCACAGGCTCTGGGCCTCGCCCCAGTAGCCCTCCAGTTTCTCCATGCGCTCCTTGTTCTCCTCCACGCTCTGCTCCAGCTGGGCCTTCTCCGCCCGCCAGCGCCCCTTCTCCTGCTCCAGGCTCTGCAGCTGAGAGAGGAAGGAGCAGCCCTGGGTTGGTGGGGGCCAGAGGGAGCCACAGGGCACCCCCATCCTGGCACTGGGGCCAGTCTCCAGGGGATTCCTACAGATGTGGAACCCACTGCACCCCAACTAACTCTCCTTGGCTGAGCCTGAGAACTGAAATCCAGAGAGGGAAGAGGTGGGGCCTCAGCTCCAGAGCTCCAAGCCAAGGGTCCCTGTCACTTCACCCCACTCCTTCATTAGTCACTGGCTACTCTGACTTGGGGCAAGGCAACTTCTGTCTCAAGCCTCAGTCCTCTCATCTGTGAAATGCGAGTGATACCTGCCTCTGCCTCCCTAGCTCACAAGGGCTACCACAGTGAGATGGCAGATGTGAAAGAGCAGGGCAGGTGAGGGTCACCATTGCTCTCTGTCCCCTCTCTGCAGCCCTGGCCCTGCTGACCAGTCCCTGTTCTTTCCGAACAATCCTGACTCCTCTCCCTGTCCCAGGTGACCCCACTGCAGACCTCCAATCCCCAACAGCTCAGTCCTGAATCCTTTGTTCTCTCTATACCCACTGCCCTGTGGCATGGGCCCAACTCCATGCACTGAGCCCCAAATCCCACGCCCTGGCCCAACCTTGCTCCCAAATTCCGGCCTCACCACCCAACTCCTCAAACCACGCCTCCCACCTGCACAAACCTGTGCCTCCTTTCCTGACATGCTCACTTGTGTTAAAAGGCGCCATAATCTTGTAGCCATCCAGGCACTCATCTCAAGCCCCTGCCTGCCCTGCCACCTTGCTGGCTACCAACGTCCCTTGCTCTCTGTTCCCAGCCACACAAGCCTTCCTGCAGATCCTCAACACTTGCCACAGGGCCTGTGCACGTGCTGTGCCCGCTGCCTGGAATGTGCCTCTTCTACCCTCCCCCTTGCCTAGTTATTTCCCACTAGCTCACCCTTCGGCTCGCTGCTCAGTGTATCCCTTCCCCGGAGAAGTCCCGAACAGCACAGGCCCACCCCCGCCCCCAGCTGAACTGGGTTCCTCCTGCTTTAGGAGTTCAGTAAGCCTGTCCTCTCCCACGGAGCCCCACATCAGCTTGTAACACAGTCACTGGTAGGCAGACTCTAAGCTGCACAAGGACAAGGATCAACTCCGGTTGTGCCATCGCAGTGACTGAACAGTAGTAGCGGGCATCTAGAAGGTACCCCGTGGACGTTTGTAAACTGAATGAATGAATAGATCTTTGACGTGCCCCTCCCCTTCCTCCTCTGCACATACCCAGAAACACAGCCTGTCATCTCGACCCTGAAAATGCAGCGCCAACCCACCCTTCCTTTCCAGACCCTCGGCCTATACTCTGGGAAGTCCTGGCCCACGCCTGCCAGGACGCTGTCTTGGATTCCACCCGGTTTGCCTGCCTCCAAGTCCTGCCTACCCTCACGTCTTCCCACTTCGTAGGCAGTGACCTGAAAACCCCCATATAGCCACACAGCCCCATGCTGTGTGGACCAAGGCTAGAGTCCTTAGAGGGCTGTCAGGACGCTGCAAGCCACGGCCCACCCTGACAGTCCAGCCCTGCCGCCATCTCTCCCCGACAGGCACACTGCCACCACCCAGCGGGCGTCCTCCCAAAGCCAGCTTCCAGGCTCCGTCCAGCTTGTCTCCCTGCCAGGAATGCCCTTTCTTCTGCCCCAGCCATCTAAACCCTGCCTCCTCCCGAGGCCTGGCTTTACGCTCTCCTCTCTGTGTGTGCGGTGCGGGGATACCCACACGTGGGAGTGTACGCATGTGTGTGCCTAGGTGCACAGTGTCTGCAAGGCCCCTGTAGACCTGTCTGTCCCCACACCAGAAGCCCCATGGGGGTTGGGACTCCTACTGTCCAGGCCCCAGCAGGGTCCCGATACAGACTTTTAACATGAAGTCTGCATGTCTACATGCCTGTGAGGGTGCTGGCACCCAACGTGCTTGTCTAAGTGTCTGTGCACGGTACACACGTGTTTGTGTAGGTCGTGTGTCACCATCTAGTGGTGTCAGCATCAACACCTCCGTGTTGCCTGCCCACTGAGCATGTGCATGCCTGTGACACTCTTCCTAGACCAGGTGGTTCAAACGACAGTCATGATGACTACATATCTTAGAGCAGATGAATGCAGAGCACATCTACGTATCCAGACTGATGCCCTAGGTGTGCTGCCACAGGAAGCATGGGTCTGGTGTTTCCATGGTTATGTCCATGTAGAGTGGGCGTCTCTACACGGCTGGGGGAGGGGGTGTGTGGGACCACGTGCCTGGGTCCAGCCTGGAAGGTATGACTGTGTGTATCTCTGGGTGGTCTGTATTTACAACTGGGCCTACATAGAGAGGACATATGTGGGACAGTGTAAACACTAAGACAACTTGAGTGGGACTTAGTGTGCTTCAGTATCACAGCTAGTACTTTTAGCTTTTTTCTTTTTTTGAAACAGGGTCTTGCTCTGTCGCCCGGGCTAGAGTACAGTGGCATCATCATAGATCACGGCAACCTCAAACTCCTGGGCTCAAGCAATCTGCCTGCCTCAGACTCCCGAGTAGCCTGAGACCACAGGCACATGCCACTGTGTCTGGCTAAGTTTTGTATTTCTTGTAAAGATAGGATCTCACTATATTGCTCAGGCTAGTCTTGAACTCTTGGCCTCAAGTGATCCTCCACTTCCGCCTCCCAAAATGCTGGGATTACAGGTGTGAGCTACCATGCCCAGCCATACCTTGGGGTTTGTATTGAGTATCTATTATATCAGACGTTGTGCTAAGGATTTTACACGTACTATCCCACTGAATCTTCACAATGATCCTACAGTGTTAGGTATTATCGTCAGTCCAGATAAAGAGACTGAGGCAGAGCAGCAAGTGGTGGTGGTACAGATGGATCCAGAGCTCCATCTCTTAACACTAGGTCCCTCTGCCTCAGAGTAACCTATTCTATGGGTGCCTGTGCCTGTGGGTGGCGTACAAGCATCAGTGTGCGGGTGTGAGGGTGGGGACCCCGTTCCTCAACACACGCCCCCTCACCTTCCTCTTCAGCTGCTGGATCTCGGCCTCAGTGACGGCATGCTTGATCTGGAGCTGTGGGCAGAGGGGCAGGCGCTCAGCTCGGGCTGGGTGGGGCAGGTGGTGCTGAGGCCGGTGCAGGACACCGGCCCACCTCCACCCTCCACCACCCCAGCCAGGCAGCCGCCTCCTCCCACCTCCTTGAACTTGTGCACCAGCTTCTCAGGCTCCATGTCCACGGGGGACAGTGCATCCTCGTTCTCCGCCAGCTCGAACACCTCGATGGCCATCTCGCCACCTGGAAACGTGGGGCTCAGCTCCTCATCCTCGTCTGTGGCGTACTCCCCTGTCTATGAAGGAAGGTAGGAGGCCATGGACCCTACCCACCCCAGTCTCCCTCAGCCCTCACAACCAGGGCTTAGACCAGCAGCAGACTGCCATGCGAGGCTGGGGGTGATGCAGGGATGTGGGTCGTGCCCCCCCAGCCTGGGGCTGCACCAGAGGCAGGCTGATGTCTTCCCCCAATAGCTTCAGGAGTCCCCTGCAGGCAGAGGCAGTTCTCCCATAAGACTGGACCTTGAAGAAACAGCCTGTACCGTCCCCCTTACACCGTGGGTTCCCCGAGGTCTGGCTCTGTCTCCCTCCTCAGATTAGGTCCCCTGAGCTTAGGGGCTATGCCCTCCCCTCACAGTGGGGCTCTTTGAGGGAACCCTTTCCTTACAGGGTTAGGCAGGCTCTCTGAAGAGACAGGGTATGACTCCTCCATCAGACCAGGGGTTCTTTGAGGGAGGGTCTGCATCTCCTCCCTCAGACTGGGGCCCCCCAGGAATAGGCACCAGCTCCACACTTCCCACTTCTCGTTTCTTTAGGACTGGGAAAGCAGTTGACAGAAGAGGGGTGTAATGCTTCATCTAGCCACCAGGGGGCCATCACGCCGCCAGCCAGGCCCGGAGTCCCTACCTCCTCGTCTTCCTCGCCGTACTGGGCGTATCTCTGCTCCATCATCTCCCGCTGCCATCGCTCCTGTTCCAGGGTCTGCTGAATTAGCTGGGCCACTTCGCTCTGCTCTCCGGGCCGCTCCCGGCCAATCATAAACCTGCAGGGGCACCGGCGTCATCCCCTGCCTCTGTCCTCAGCGGGCAATGCCAGCATCCTCCCTGCTGGTGCTCCCCTCTCCAAACTCAGCCCTCCCAGAGGAGGTGAAATGAGAGGGCTGAGTCCAAAGGCTGCAGTGTTAATAATGAATGGGAGAACGCAGGGCCCTTACTGGGTTTCCTTCCCAGGGGAGAGAGGAGGGCCCACTAGCTCTTCTGGCCAGTGTTGGGGGAGAGGGGGTGTCAGCCAAACTTTGAGCTGGGCTGCAGGTGATATGAGCTCAGGAGGTGCCAGTTCAAGGGGCTCTTCCCCACCACATGGGAGGAACCCAGGCAGGGGAATGGTGAAGTTGATCCGTCCCAGCAGGGCTGGGCCGTGGAGGTGTGTCTTGGGTATGCTCCAAGCCCCCTGAGCTTCAGGAAGGGGCGGGATGATGGCAGCCGGAGATTAGGATGGAGAGGAAACAGTGGAACTTCCAGGCACCAGCCCCTCCTCCCCGTGGCCACCCACATCCTGTTTCTCTCCACCACCCTTTCCTGGGGGCAGTGCCCCTCTTGGAGGGGGGCAGGGAGTCATCCCTGAATGTGAAGCCAGAGATGGAACCGCAGAGCTTCTAATCCAATCCCCTTCCCTTGCAGGTCCAGGACAAGTCTTCCCAGGATTGCACTGGGCTGGGCGGGAGGGAGGGACGAAGTTCCTGGTGAGGGCACCCCAATTTGGCTGGCATTCACCCTGCACATCTTGGTTCTTCAATGAGTGAGTCAGGGACAGGCAGGGATTAAGGAGAATAGCCCCAGAGGACAATTTGGGGGGCACTAAGCCCTGGTGGCCTGCAGTGGTCAGGGAGCTCGGCATGGGAAGGCAGACATGGGGCAAGGGACTGTGGGCTCAGCAGTTCCTTCAGGCAGGAGTCAGCAGAACCTCCATGAGCTGGCAGCCCAGCAGCTTCACTGGGCAGGTGAGCAGGGCATCTGGATGAGGGCCTCCCCCGACCCCTGTGCCCACCCCTCTGGGCTCTCACCGCACTCGGCCCTTGGTGTTCCGGAGCACGGAGGCTGCGAAGCTTTGGGTCACTCCCACCAGACTTGTTCCGTCCACCTCCACCAGGAGATCGTTCACCTGGATCCTGGGGGAGTGATACTGGTTAAGGGGGTGACAAGGGGAACTGTGGAGCTGGGGTAGAGGTGGCTCAGTCCCCACAGGGACCTGGTACTTTGTCTGCCTGCATAAAATTCACGAGGCCAGAGGAGTGGGTATCAGCCAGGCCACCCGTGTGGGCAGTGAGCCAAGCAAGCAAAGCAGACACGGGTGTCCGGGCCCCGGAGAGGCGGTAGGTACTCTTTCTGTGACAATCACACAACTGTCCCCTCCTCCATCACACTGAACAGAGTGGTATGACATCCTCAGAGCTCATCTCTGCCATGCGCCCCAGTAAGGGGCCCCACAGCACGTAAGTGACATGCTGCCCTCTTATGTGCACATTTCTGCACAGACCTGAGCGCACAGATGTCCTCCTAAATGCCTGAGACCCGAGCAGCACTCTCCCGTGTTCACACGCCATGGCGCACACCTGACACAGCTGCACACCTCCAACACACTCCAGCCGCGGCACCTGAAGCCCTTGCTCTCCACGCAGGAAGGGGAGGGATGGGGTGCCCAGCCTGGCCTGCCGAGGGAGAGGAAGGGAGAGGAAGATGCCAAGGCGAGGGGCCCCTTGGCCACCTCCTGCCTCCACTGTCACCTCCCTGGGGACTCCAGGCCTTCTCTCAGGGCTCCCACATGGAAATGGAGGAAACTGCTCACCCCAACACGCTCCGCACTCCCAGGTGGCCACATGCTCGTGGACACGCATGCACACACACTCCCCACACAGCCAACAGCGACAGCAGGACAGGCTCTGGAGGTTCGAATCGGGAGGGGAAGTAAGTGAAAGAGCAGGACTGTCACCATTCCTGTTCCCTGCCCCCTCCATGCCACCTGGGCCACAAGAGACAGAAGCCCCCTGAATGGGGCAACCCCACCTCTAGCAACAAGACGCCAAAGTCACCCAGCCTGCACAAGGACACCTACTCACCTGTGTCATATGGAAGGGGTCTGGGTTTGGAGGTATCACCACAAGCGACCTCTAATGTCAACCTCTTCCTCTTACAGCCACCCTGGGGGATGCCCCACAGCCCTGCCCACCACCACTCCCACCCTCTGCAATACACACACAGGCAACAGAGGGGTCACCAGGCTGGCCCAGCGCTGCAGGACACCCTCCCTGGACCTTCTGACCCACAGAACTCACCCCCTCCAGCCACAGACACGCTCAACACAGGCACGCACACCGCACACACGCAGAGCAGCCCATCTCCGGAGCCACTTGTTTGTCTAGCCGCGTCAATACCTGGCCCCCTACCCCCATAGTCCAGCCACACCTGCCTGCTTTCAGCTCCCCTGCCCGGAGCCTCCTGCGCTCCTTCAGCGCAGCTAACCCCTGTTCAGCCTTCAGCACTCAGGTCCGGCGCCACTTCCTCCAGGAAGGCTTCCCTGATACCCAGAAAGGTCACACTCTCTTGTCTTATACCTTTTGTGGCACCCTGTATTTCACCATTTTCTGTATGTCCACTTGTTTAGAGTCTGTCTACCTCACACTGCACTGCACGCACCCTCACCAGGGCCTCCCCAGGGCCTGCCACCAGCCTGACAAGAGTCAGGGACTCAATGTTTGCTAAATGAAAGAAAATGCTCAAATGGACTCCAGACACACAGCCTTCACGCCTGTGCCCTTCCTACCAAGGCCCAGCACACACTTCGAACCAGGATACACGCCGACAGCCCCATCTTTACTAGCTCCCCCCAGGACGCAGCGCCCTGAGGGTGAGGGTTTCTGTCTGTTGTACTCACTGTTGTACCCCAGGGCGCAGCAGAGCTCCCGCCGTGAACATGTGCCCTGCACACAGAGCATGCACGTTGCCCAGGGCACAGCCCTAGCCCGCTCCAGGGCCCACCCCCCAGATGATGGCCAGCGGGGACGGTGGGGGTAGTACCTGCCGTCCCGATGGGCCGCGCCACCCTCGGTCACGGTCTTGACGAAGATGCCCAGCTTCTCCAGGCCCATGTCCGCCCCGGCCCCCATGCCGATGATGCTGATGCCCAGGCCCTCGGAGTCTGTGGAGCAGAGGGGGGGATGGTGGGGGAGCGCTCCAGACAGGGCTTGCAGGGGCAGGCGGGAGGCCCTCCGTCCCGGACTCCAGGGCACAGCTCCCACCAAAAGGCAGTCCCCACACTTAGGGGACGTCCCACAGCTGAGGAAGGGGTGTGTTTCTGTCTACCCCCTCATTGCCCTAGAACTGACGGCAGCAGGGCGTGCCAAGGGTGGCCTGGCAAGGAGAGACTGTTGTGGATGTGGAGAAGGGTGGGTGGCCTGAAGGGGTGGCTGGGACGGGGCCTGGCCCTACGCCTTTTGGTCTCCTCCCTTTCTAAGCAGTCTCGTCTACTCTCATGGCTGCCGTGTCCAGAGACCTCCTGGTTTCCTCTCCCCTGAGGCCCACTCACCTACCCACACCTGCCCCGCCTCTCATGGGCCTCTGCCACCCAATCTCATGACCCTCCCCACAAACACACCCTCATGGGGGACGGCACCACCACCCACCAGCTGCCAGGCCTGAGAGGCACCTGGATTCCTCCCTCCCCCTCACAGCCTCTGCCTGAGCCAAATCACCACCAGGTCCTGCTGATCCTCCTCCCACCCTGGGATCTCTCAGGTCCACCCACTCCCTGCTCTGCCAGCATCTTGCCCACATCACCGTGGGTTCTCACCATCCACTTGTGACCCTCTCCATACATCACAGCCAGGTGTGGTCTTTCTAGAATACCTTTCCTGTGCCTCACAATGGCTTCCAGTCCATCTCAGAAGCAAGAACCATGTCACGCCTGTGGTCTGCGAGGCCCTGTCTGTGCACCCTTCTTGCCCTCCCTGTGAGAATGCAGCCAAGCTTCTCTCCTCCGCTCGCCTGCACACCCCTCTAAACGCCTCCTCTCCAGAGCTCAATCCGAGCATGGCTTCCCCAGGGAACCCCCAGCCCCAGGCTGGTTAGATCTCCTGTTAAATGTTTGCGTATCAGCCCTCATTCCCTCCCAGCACCTATGACAGTACCTAGGGACACAGTTGGATACGAGTTTTCCACCCTTGTCTGTCTCCCCCGCTCTGAGGACACATGCCTCTGGGGAAGCCTGCTTGGGCCATCACTGCATCCCCAACACAGAGCCCGGACCCAGCACAAAGTGTCCAACAGAGATCTGTTAACTGAATGGGCAAATGTCGTTCTAGAACAGTGGTGGTGGGGGCTGTGAGCTTGGCCAAGGTTGGAGTCCTTGTGTGGCTGGGGGTGCTGGCAGGGGAGGGTGGGGCAAGGTCGCCAAGGACCTGAGTCAGAGGTAGAGGCCCAACCTGTCTGTGGGAGTCCCTGTGGGCACAGGGCAGACGCTGGCCCCAGAGAGGAGACCCGGGTTAACTCCAGCTGTGCCCAAGTGGCCTGGCCTCCTGGCTTCTCACCCTTCTCCAGCTCCACAGGGAACAGCTCCAACCTCTCCACCCGCTTCTCCAGCTCATACTCAGCAGAGGCTGCCATGGGATCCACGTCCTCGTTGCGACGATCGTAGTCCTCGTTGGAGTAGGTGCTGAACACCTGCGGAAAGGGGCGGCAGGTCAGAGAGGCTGGCAGGAGGGCAAGGGCAGAACTGGTATGAGAGGCAGAGGGGCAGGCTGGGCCACCAGCCCATGCCATGCTCCCCTCTGGCCACATGCCTTTGCCCCACCCCCAGACAGGCTTCAGATGATAAGGCTGCACCCAGCCCCATCAGGACCCAGCTCTGAGCAAAGGTCCTTCTGGTTCTGGAGCCCAGGGTCAAGAGAGAAAGGGACCCAGCCTTGCCCGATCCGCACTGTCATTCTCTCTGCAGCTCCGACCAGCGTGAGCATGGTCTGCCGGGGGATGGATGTGCGATCCCAGAGAAACTGTCAGGCCTAGGAACCCAGACCCCCAGATCAGAAAGAGTGAGGGATGAGTACTCCGGGAGCCAGACAGAGACGAGCGGGGACACAAAGACACAGACACAGAGAGGAAGGAACAGGCTGAGCAGAAGAGGGGAATAGGAGGAGGGGAGAAAGGATGGAGAAGATGCTAGAGGATGCCAGATGGGGAGAGAGGGGGGAGCGGGTGTGAGACAGCAGAGGGGGAGGGGAGCAGGAGAGAGGAGGATGGGCAGAGGCAGTTGCTACCCAGCTGACCTGCACCTGCAGTGGATGCTGGGGGCGGAGGAGGCAGGTAGGAAGGACCACCTCTACCCTACAGAGAAAGGGCCTGCTACCCTACAGAGAAAGGGCAGGCCCTCCACCCCACGTGCCCCTCAGGTGGCAGAAGCAGGGGAGAAGGCCAGGCCCTATGGCCTTCCCTGCGCACCCAGACCTGTCTCCCTCCAGACGGCAGCTCTCTGAGTTATGCCGCCTGTCCCCATGCGCTAGGAGGCCCAGGCAGAGGCTCTAGGACCTGGGCCCTGGGGAGACTGAGGACTCAGAGAAGGTGGCAGCCTCTCTGACGCTGCGCATGGTGAACCCAGCCTCCGCAGGGGTTCCCAGGCCAGCCCTGCCTTGAGATCTCCTATACCCCTCTGCTGTCTCCCCCAGGAAAAAAGGGGTTCCCCATCCCCAAAGAACAGAGAAGCTGGGACACAGGGGCTCTGTGGGAGAGCCTAATTCTGGGCCTAGGCAGGGGTGCCCTCAGTGGGAGGTTAATGAGCACCATTTGGGGTACCATGACATGTTCGGGCTTCACTGCCTGCAGCGACAGGTTGGCACCGCTTGGAGCCAAGCGGGGGTGGGGAGGGGAGGGGAGTAGCTCTATCAGATGGCTGGGCCGGAGGCCGAAGGAGCCAGAGTGGGGCCCTATCTCCCCAAAGGCCCCAGCTAGGGGCCCCTCTGCACCAGGAGCAGGTCCTGTGGGCACCCTGGCGGGCAGTGGCACTCCTGTCCCAGCCTTTGTTTGGGCTTGCTCCATGTCATCTCCACACACCCCCACGGAGGCTCACTGTCATGGTGGGAGGGGGAGGGGTGCTCATAGGACTAGAAGCATGGCTGGAAGGGGCCTGCGTGGTCACTTAGCTCAATGTCCTCAATTTCACAGCATCAGAGAAACCCCGGCTCAGGCCCTTAAAGCTCATCTGTCCACTGTACCCCTTGGAGGAACAGGCTGCCCATTCCACATACAGCCCAAGACACCAGGTCCTCTGCCCAAGGTCACACAGGTTAGACAGTGGCAGGGCAGGAGGAGACTGCACCCAGCTGGGCTCTGGTGGTGGGTCGCCAGTGACTCTGTTCCTATTACACAAGTGCCCCAGGCCCTGTGACAGAGGCTGGTGTGAGCCTGGACTCAGCAGATGGGCTTTGGCCCACTTTTGCTTCTGAGTCCCTGACCCTCACCCTCTGCTCCAGGAGACAAGGTCCCCTCATCTCTCAGTCTTTGTGGTCTCCCGGGTCAACCAATCCCCTACTAAGACACACAGATACCTCCCCCACCCACCCCCGCACTGTGACCTCCAAAACACACCCTCACAGTCTGACATGGGCTTTGCCCTCCCTTGTTCTCAGCCTATCAAGTCCTGTTCTTTCAAATCCTGCCCCTGCAGGGATCCCAGGCCTCTCGGGCTCTGAGGCCCCCCCACCCCCCACCCCCCAGATCACCCACCCCCCACCCCTCCTGAGTCTGCTCACTATAATAAGCCCAGCCTATCAGAGGGCCCTGGGCCCAGTCCCACCTCCCTAGGTGACAACCTAGAATTGGGTTCTCTGCCCTCAGCAGAAATGTCCACCTGTATAAGGGCAACAACTGGGTTGTCAGTGGGCACGGGACCCTGCACTCAGTATCACTGCAGGGGTAGGGGTGGGTGAGGGGAAAGCCGGGGCCTCGGGCACCAGGGAGAGGAGGAAATTGCCAGCAAGGCCAAAAGTCAGACACACACTCAGGCCACACCGCACACCCCGGCTCTCACGCTGGGCGGAAGAGCTTCAGAGTCTCCAGGGAGTCGGGAAGCACTGCTCCAAATCATGTGCTATTTTTTACCAAAAAATCAGGGTAAGGTGTCAAATATAGACAGTCAGAGGCCCCGACCAAACTCCATCTCTGAGGGCATCAGGCTGCTCAGAGAATGGGTGGGGGTGGGGGTCAGGGGACTCCCTCAGAGTCCCAAGATCCTCCATTCCCTCCAGGACCCCACTGCCTTCGGAAGGGGTGAGGGGATGGGAAAGGACTCCTAAGGTTCCAGCCCAGGGCAAGGGGCTGGCCTGGGAGGGGAGCAGCAACCTCCACTCCCTTTTAACCTTTTAGGCCTCTTACTGGGGTGGGGGGTGGGAGGTGGGAGAGGGACAGAGGTTGTACTCTGGGGCGGGTGAGAGGAAACTTGGGCTGCTTCAGTGTCCAGGAGTAGTTATGGAAACGACAAGCAAACAGATGGGGGTTTGGCTGGGGAAGGATAAAGGCCGGGCAGGGACCTGGACACTTCCATGGGGCAGACCTGGGGTCGGGCACAGCTGAGCCTGGGGCAGTGAGAAAGAACGATCAAGGCTGAATGTGCCAGCCAAGAGTGGAGGGGGGTAAGAAGTGGCAAGGGAGGGCACTGGGATTCTTAATTCACCCCAGGGGATGTCCCTTCCCCAACCACACTGTTCTGAGGATTTAAAAGCACAGGCACAGCCCACAACCCAATCACCAATAGTGGTGGTGGGAATGGGGGTAAAATGAGAGCCCCAAAAGGGGCAGCTCCCATCCCTTTTTCAGGAGAATGTGGCAAGAGCACTGGGGGACTGCCAAGCCACGGGCATCTGTCCTACGGAGCAGCCAAGAGCAAAGGCATGCCCACTACTGCCAGGCACCCTGGGGTTTCCCAGCCCCACCTCCTCCTCCTGCCTGCAGAAGGCCTATAACCCTCAAGAGCTCATGGTGCCCCCTCCCAGGGCAAGCCAGGACCTGGTAGCTGGTGGCACAGACCCCCAGGGAACAGGGACCCAGCTCCAGTCACATGGCCACAGACCAGCTCACCCTGATGACCTGCTTCCCTCTTTCACTTCTGCAAAGTTGGGTGGGGGTACAAACAGAACGGAGGAAGGGCCTCCGTCCCTGGCACCTTCCTCCCCTGCACCTTCGTGCTGGGAATTTCCCGGCCAACACGCCCTGATCCCATCCAGCTCCCGCACAAGGGACAAGCAGGGACTGTGCCTGAGCTCCGTGACCCCCTTCCAGGGTGGAGTAGGACCAATGCAGGGAGTCTCTCCCCAGGACACACACTCCCCTTCACACCACCCAAGGCCCTCCTTCTGGCAATCTCTGGAGAAAGGAGCGTCTGGAGAGGAAGGGAAAGCAGGTGTCCCAGGACCCGCGTGGGGCAGGGAGGGTGCGGCGGGTGGGGCGGGCAGGACAGCAGGCGGAAGAACCTGAGGGCAGGTCGAGGCAGGCCACCCGCATCTCAGACCTGAAAACCATCCACCTCTGACAAACAGCTGGAACTCCCCCACGCCCCCCTCAGGGTGGGAACTTCTGGGAAGGGGGCTGGGTGGCAGGGGCTGACTCAGCCAGCCAAACCTAGCTGTCGGTCGAGCCGGGGGCGGGCGCGTGCACGTGGCAGGGGCGGCGCGGGGGCGGAGAGGGGGGCTCACTTACTTGGATGGGCGCAGTGCTGAAATGTATCTTCCGGCTCGGGGCCGGGTCCTCTTCCTCTGAGAGCCCGGGGATCTCCACGCACCCGGACTCAGGCTCGTAGGGGGGTTCCCCATCCTCCTCGTCTTCCTCGTCGTCCTCTTCCAGGGCACTGCCCCCAGAGTCCTCCCCGAGCCCACTGTACGCGCTCACGTCCACCAAGTCCGCCTCCGAGAAGTCCTCCTTCTTGGACTCATCTGCCTCCTCAGGGGCCGCGTCCGGGGCCCTGCCATTGCCCACCCCCCCCTCTGGCGCCGCCACCGTAGCCGCCTCCTCCTGAGGGGCCGCTTGGGCCTTCTGTTCCTCAGGCACGGAACTGGCTGTGGTTGCCGAGGTGCTGCCATTCTCCAGGGCCGCGTGGACCGTCACCTCGGCCTGGATCACCTCCCCGGGCACCGACTCTGCCTCCGACTCCCCGCTCTCCTCCACCTCCACCGGCTTAATCTTCCGCACCTCCCGGGGCTTGGGAGGCGGGCGGGCGGGGGCCACTCGGTGCTGCGGGGGCTGCTGCCCTCCGGGGCCGCGCTCCTTCTCGGCCGGGGCATCCCCCGACGGGGCGGGCGGCGGTGGCGGCGGCGGCTGGAACACCCGGGACCGCTTACTGACCAGCTTCGAGTTGACCTGGGGAGCCCCTGCGGCCGCGGCCCTGGGGAGCCCGGGCCCGCGGTGGAGGCCGGTCCGCGAGTCGGCCTTCTCGAAGACGGCGCTGAGCTGGCTGACCGTCGGCGACACGGCGTCAGCGTCCAGCTTGTCCAGCGCCTCGGTGCTGCCGTTGAAGCGCACCACGACATCCAGCTTCCGGTCCTGCAGGCCGGCGCGCTCCTGCCTCAGCAGCCGCCGCGCCGCGGCCTCCTTGTCGCCGCCTGCGGCCGCGGGGCCGCTCCGTTCGAACAGCTTCCGCGTTTCCTGCAGCCGGGACGGCGGGTGCGGCGGCGGCGCGGGCTGCGCGGAGGGCGCGGGCTTGGAGTCGAAGCGGCTCACGCGCTCCGACACGCTGGTGCCCAGCTTGAGCAGGGCGCTGTGGTCCACGTTCTCGTTCAGGCTGCTGGCCCGCGGCAGCGACAGGCGCACGCCGCGTTCGGGCGCCCGCGGGGCCTCGGCCAGGCCCGCGCCGCCACCCGCCTCGCCCGGCTGCCCCGCCGTCGTGCCCATCTGCAGGAACATACTTTTGATGCGGTGGACGTTGGAGCCATATTTCTTGTGGTGGGCCCCCTTGGGTGCCTCGTCGGGCCCGGGCGCGTCGGGCTGCTTGAGCGCCTGGATGCCCGCCTCGTAGGCGCTGCGGTGCGGGGAGGCGCTCCGGAGGGGACCCCCGGGCCCCCGTGGCTCCGTCTTCATCATGATGGGGGGAGCCGGGTTCGCATGCCCCCGCTCCCCGCTCCCCCCCTCCAACAGGCGGCTGGCCAAGTCGGGACCACCGCCCCCTCCCCCAGAAAAAAGAAGCCCCGAAAGGCCTTTTTTAGGGCTCCCCCAAAAACCAAGCTGCCCAAAACAGTTAATCTCGCTTTTAAAAAAATGGAAAAAAAAAATCCCCAAGCGCCCTGTGTGGGTCGCCTCCCCCAGTCAAGCTGCCAAAGACAGCCAGTCCCCCTTCAAAAGCCCGAGCGGCCTGGTACGGTCGCCCCTATCCAAATTAGAAAAGCGGCGGCCGGGGCCGGTGGGAGCGCGCGCCCTGCCCGTGAAGCAGCGGCGGCGGCGTCGGTTCACATCGTCCGAGGCGGTGTCAGCGGGGCTGGCAGCCCGGGAGCCCCCCACTCCGGCCAGAGGCCTCGGCTCTCGGGGGGCCCGGCACCGCTGCGCCCATGGCTGCTCGGCCGGCCCGAGCCGCTCCGCCGCCGCGCCTCCCTCCCTCCCTCCCTCCCCCCGCGCCCCGAGCCTCGGTCTTTCTCTCGCTCTGCCGGAGCGGCGGCTGCCGGAGACCGAGCGGCTGCCCTTCTCGCCGCCGCCGCTGGGGGACTGGCACCTCTGGGTCCTAAAGGGATCGGATTTCCGGGGCTGGAGCCTGAGAGCCCTCCTCTTCCCCTCCACCCCCACGTATCCCCTCCCCTGCCCGCCCCTCGAGGACAGCCTTCCGCTGCCCCCGGACCTCGGCCAGTCCTCCTCAACCCTTCCATCCCACCCTCTGGCTGCAGCTTATCACAACCCACAGAACCACACCCCACTAAATATTGGGGGGAGGCAACCTAGCCACGGTGGTCTCAGTGTGGCCCCTCTCCTTCTCAGATGTAAAGGGGGCTTCTGTGGGGAGGATCAGAGGATCATTTCCTTCAAGGTCCTTAGAACTCCTCAGTAGGCTTCAAGGCTAGTAGCATCAACATCACTGGGCACTTGATAAAAATACAGATTTCTGGGCCCTCCCACACACCTTGTGAGGGAGAATCTCAGGTGGAACCCAGGAATCTGCATTTTATCACTTTCCTATAGGGCAGCTTCTGCACCCTTGAAGGTATGAAACCTTGGCCCAGTGTTGCTGACCTTGTGCTGGTGGAGGAGGGGCATGAAGGAAGGAGGTGGCCTCCATCACCCAAGTGGCAGGGGATCCCCAAAGCTGCCTTTTGCCCTTTGCAAGTCTGAAGAGGGTCTCCTGTCACCTGCTCTGCAACCCAGGCTGGAAGAGAGCAGGTACAATCCCTGTCTTCATGCCCCTACCAGGGCACTCCTGCCTCTCAAACAGGAAGAAGGGGTTTAGGAAGAGGAATTCTAGAGGCCTGGGGCCAAAGTTTCCCCAGTGAGAGATGTAAGAGCTGTAACTTGGGTCTCTGATTTAAAGGATCCTGGCCACTGTGCACAAGGGTGTGCGGGGACCATGACAGTTACCTACACATCCGTGTCCTGGCAACCCAGAAAGCTGCTTGGATGTCCTTCCACCCCACCCCCGCCCCCAGTACACAACAAGGGGCCTGGGGCTGCCTGGCCCCTGGGTGTAAAGTCCATCCTCTGGACAGGTCCAAATGCTCTGCTGCAGTCCACAGATCCCAGAAACTGATGAACAGAGTGGACCCTAGGACCCAGAGAACAACTCAGGCACAAAGCCTCCCCCCACTCCCAGCTGCTTCCTGCATCTCAGGCTTTTCTGCGGCCTCTGCCTCCTCCCCCGCCCTCTTCCCCTCCATCCTCTTCCTCCTTTTCCTAATCTCCCACTCTCCGCTTCTGGCCTGGAAGGGCTGGGGAAGGGAGTCTTCCTACCACTCCACTGTAGGGGTGTGTGTGGGTTTTGTGGGATATTAACCCTGGTGCAAAAGAGCTCTGTACAGCGTGGGGGATGGGCTGTTGGGATGCCTCCTGGGAACCCTGAATATTGGGATGGGGAGGGGCCAGGAACCACAGGACTGGATCCTCAGGCTGGTGCTAAGGGGGAGGGAAGATCTGGGTTCTGAGCTGGAGCCAGAAATGAACCCAGACCTCGGGCTTTCCAATGCCACCTGCATCGTCTTTGCCCAGCTGCGGAAGAAACTCCCCCTCCCCAATTTTGCATTTTGAGATAAGCAGAGTGAAGAAGCCATGCTCAAGCTCCCCTTCCTCCTGATCCTTCTTAGAAGGCCTCTTTCCAGAATAAACTTTGGGACTTGGGTTTCCAAACTCAAGCTTGGGGCTTGAAATCCTCCTCCCCACGGCCTCCCCCCACCCCACCACTACCGAAGTTGAGAGAAGACAGAAATCTCACCCAGTTGGTCGGGGTTGGGAGTTTGGGCAGAGTGTCCTCAGAAGCTCTTGAGTGGATTGGAGGAGGGCGCGGGCCCCTGGGTGTTCTGCCCAGAATCTCCCACACCCTTTGGGTGAATCATCTTAACTGATCCCAGCCAAGGGGTCTGTGCCCACGCTTCTGGCCAGGTGGGGAAGCCCCCGGCTTCTGAGGGTGGGAGGAGGAACCAGCTGTCAGGCCCAAAGACCCTGGGACCCCCAACATCTCCAGCAGCAGCTTGGAATGAACTAGAGTCATCAGGATCCTCTCCAGTCTCCCTGTCCAGAGATTTGGAAATCTCAAATCCAGAGATTTGGAAACCCTTTAATGGCTTTGGGATGTAGAGCCAGCCCAGAGCTTGGGTGACTGAGGCTAATGAGTGGGATTATTATTTCATGGGCTCCTGGTGAGCGCAGCACCCCCAGCCAGAATTCCCGAAGAAGCTTTTATGGAGCCGTAAGTGCTTTACCATCGCTCTTTCCCTGGTGTCAGGCACCAAGCCTGCTGGCCTGTGATGGGGTGGGGAATGAGGTGTCCTTTCCTCCATCCCCTCCCTGCCTGCCTGGAGCAGTAATCCCGCCTGATAGGAGGGAGTCTCCTATCCAGACTGAAGGCTTTAAACCTAATTTTCCTTCAGCAGGCTGGGATTTTCACCCATTTCCTTGGGTTCAGCACCCCAGGAAAATTTAACCACCCTTTCTCTTTCTGAGGAGAGCTTGATGGCCAAGTTGCCTCGTAGTCTTTGGATGTAAATTTCTTCCTTAACTTTGACCTGGCATACAGGGTGAAGTGGTTCCCAAGGTTGATCCTGGAACCAGGCTGCCAGTGTTCAAATCTTGGCTCTACCACTTCCTAGCTGCGTGACCTTGGACAAGTCACTTATCCCCTCTGTGCTCTCAGAGGATGCATTGAGGCCCAGTGAGAGGGGAGAGTGGCTGAAACACAGAAGATAGGGTGTGTGGCCAAGGAGATGCCTTTCCCAGCCATTGCTAAAAAGGCCGCAGGCTGCAGTAGGCGGAGATAATCGGCCCCATCTCTCCTCCTAGTAAAGCCCCTCCCTGTTTTCCCACATACCCCCCATCTGATGAGGGCCCTCTGGGAAGATGCTCTGTGAGGACTGTTCCTGTGTTAAACGCTAGGTGTAACTGCAGAGAGGCGATAGAGGCGTGGAGAGGCCTGATGTGCGATAAGTCCCAGGCCCTCAGCACCCTGGGCTCAAGCCTGGGCTGGCTGCCAAGGCTGGCTTCTCTTTCCAGCCCTGGGGCCTTGAGACTCAGCCTCTAAAAGTGGTTTTTCCTTGGCCAGGGTCATCAAAGCAGAGGCTGGCCTAGACCCCGCCCTCCGGCCCTTTTGTGGTGAGCCCATGGTCTCAGCCCCAGTCACTCCCCTTCATCTGTCAGCCTCTGCCAGGGTCTGGGGCTGGTTCTAGAATGCAGGAAAGGTATGCCTGTATGTGTACAACGCAAAGCCAGGATGTCAGTGTTGGAAGGGCCTTTAGTGGCCCTTGGCTGACCCCTTCACAGGGCGAGTGAGGAAGGCTGAGAAGTAGTGTACCCAGTTTTAGAGGAAAGAGACCAGGCTAGGATTCACCAGGCCTGAATTGAGTCCTAGCTCCACCTGTTTGCTGGGTGACCTTTGGCTAGTCATTTCCCCTCCCTAAGCCTCAATTTCTTCAAAAAGCTCAACTTGAATGTCTGTCTCCTGAGCACGGGGGACACTGGGTGTACCCTGGGTGTCCTCCACTCCGTGTGTGGAGCACAGCAGAACATGGGCTTTGAAGCCAGAGCCTCTTTGTTAGAATAATAGGGGACTTCAACAAATTCCTTCACCTGTAGGATGGAGATAATATACCAACCTCATAGAATTGTTGTGAGGATTAAATGAGCTCTCAATGCATAAGGCACAAAGGCGGCGCTCGGAGTGTAGGCTCTTACTGACCGCATGAGTACCCAAGCGTGTATGGGTGTGTGTGCCTGCGTGCACCTGCGTGGGCACGCAGAATGAACATCAGTGTTTGCATCTCTAAGTGTGTCTGCATGGTGCTTTGGGTCTCTCGTTTCCTTTTAAGGTCCACTGTATGAAATTCTTTCACATAAGCAGCCGCGCCTGCAGTTACTCCCAAGCTTTTGGGATCATTCTTGGAGCGAAGATGACCTCCCTTCTCTACCTCCCACAGAGTTTTCATGCCTGCCTGTTGGTGGTGCAAGCCCACCTTTGTCCCTGCAGGGAGAGGGGTCCCTTGGGGTCCTCCCATAGCTGGGAGACTGCCTTGCTGCCTGTTCCCTCACTCTGCCCCTTTCTTTCTCATTCTCCACACTTCACTCCAGTGGCACTTGGAAAGTTCAGATACATCTTGGAGACCGAGGAGGGAGGGGAGACTGAGAGGAGTCAGGGTGTGTGTGTGTGTGGGTGTGTGTGTGTGTTCGGGGGGTGGGAGAAGGGGTGGGACAGAGGAAAGATTTCTCCAAATCATCAGTTGCTTTAAAAGAAAGCCTATATTTAGCTGGGCTTAGAGGGCCTGTAAATATGTATTTTGCAATGCAGACAGCCATAGCCGTGGGAGCTTCAGAGATATGCAGGGAGGTCAAAGAAAAAAAAATAATCAGAAGGATTGGGCAATATATTTTGTCATCAGCAGATTCAAAGAATTCTTTCTACTGTCTGCTTCTACTACTAATAATACACATTTCTGTATTTTGATGGCTCCTATTTTTCATCTGCTCTCTGGATCTTGTGCAGTGGGGGCCTGAGAAGGCTAATGGTTCTCAGAGTTGCCTGTTTCTGCCAGCCTTTGCCTTGCCTGCCCTGGGTCAGGAGAAAGAGGACCCTGACATCTCCCATCCCCACTCCCCCTGCTGGGCTCTGCCAGGCTCTCGTGAAGCCTACACAGGTACAGCCTCCACAACACCAGCTCAGGTCTCCTGCACTCAGCCTGTTGGCCTCAGGTGGCCTTGGGGGTGACAGGTGAAAACCTTGCCCCTTCAGGGCAGTTCCACTTCTAAAGACAATTTTTATTATTTAGCCTTATTTTTTACTTTTAGAAGTTCCTTTCTTTTCTTTCTTTTTTTTTTTTTTTTTTTGAGACAGAGTCTCACTGTGTTGTCCCGGCTAGAGTGCCGTGGCATCATCCTAGCTCACAGCAACCTCAAACTCCTGGGCTCAAGGGATCCTCCTGCCTCAGCCTCCCAAGTAGCTGGGACTACAGGCATGCGCCACCATGCCTGGCTAATTTTTTCTATATATTTTTAGTTGTCCAATTAATTTCTTTCTATTTTTAGTAGAGACGGGGTCTCGCTCTTGCTCAGGCTGGTCTCGAACTCCTGAGCTCAAACAATCCACCCGCCTCGGCCTCCCAGAGAGCTAGGATTACAGGCGTGAGCCACTGCGCCCGGCCTTCTTTTCTTTTTCTTTCTTTCTTTCTTTCTTTCTTTCTTTCTTTCTTTCTTTCTTTCTTTCTTTCTTTCTTTCTTTCTTTCTTTCTTTCTTTCTTTCTTCTTTTCTTTCTTTTCTTTTCTTTCCTTTTCTTTCCCTTTTTTTTGAGACAGGGTCTCACTCTGTCACCCAGGCTGGAGTGCAGTGGCCTCATCATAGCTCACTACAACCTCGAACTCCTGGGCTCCAGTAATCTTCTCACCTCGGCCTCCCAAATTGCTAGGATTACAGGCGTGAGCCACCACACCCAGCCCGTAAAAGTTTCTTTAAAAACAAGAAACGTTCAGAGAATCCTGTAACAAACAGAATTTACAAATGCTAGCAATGTGTCATTTTTGCTTTGGGTTTTTTCATATAAAAGAAAGAGAATATTCGAGTTTAAGTTGAAACCTTTCCTTTTCATCTCCTGTCCCATTTTTCCACCCTCCCCACACTCACAAATTTGAAATGCATCCTTTCTGGCCCATAATGTTTGCATTATTATTTTGCAGTTATAGCACATTTATACATATAAAATTCACCATAGTAACCATTTTTAAGTGTACAGGTCATTGGCATTATGTACATCCACATGGTTGTACAACCATCACCACTGTCTGTCTCCAGAACTTTTTTCCATCTTCCAAAGCTGAAATGCCATACCCATAAAACAATTACTCCTCATTCCCCTACCCTGATGCCCTGGCACCACCGTGCTACTTTGTGTCCCTATGAATTTGACTACTCTAGGTACCTCATATAAATGGAACCATACAGCATTTGTCCTTTTGTGCCTGGTTTATTTCACTTAGCATAATGTCTTCCAGGTTGATAATATGTTGTAGCATGTGTCAGAATTTCTTTCCTTTGTAAGTATAGTCCACAATTTCACATTTTCCCTACACATTTAAGTATTCATAAAACAGCACAGAGTAGTACTGTTTTATGGAGTTGTGTATTTTTAAAATTTATGTAACAGCCATCATACTATTATTTGTATCATTTTGTGCCTTTTCCAACTCACCATGCTCTTCACAGTGGAGTCTTGTTTGTCCATTTGGTTTGCTCATTTTGACTTCTGTTTATTATTTTATCATGTGACTAAGCCATACTTTATTTATCAGTTCCTCTACTGATGGGCATTTAGGTTTCAATGTTTCACTACTGTAAGGAGGGCTGCAACAAACACCCTTGTATTTTTCTCAGAACCCATCTTTAGAGTATATATTTAGAAGCAGAAAGCTGGGATGGTAGGGCAGGTACACTTTCAACTTCACTTGTACTGCCAGACTGCTCTCTGCAGCAGCTGAACCAATTTATCCTCTCACCACCAGCATTTATTTGTACAAGCTGTCCTGTGTGACCATCTCCTTGCCAACATTTGCTCTTGTTAGACTTATTTTTGCCAATCTGATGGGTGTGAACTGGTATCTCATTTGAAGCTGCATTCCCTGCCTATGAGGTCGAGCGTCTTACTGTGCTCATTGGCCGTCTGGGTTTCCTCTAGGCAAATCACTTATGTCCATATCCTTTGCTAGCCTATTGTAGCTTTTGGTGCAAGTTACAGCAGAAAGCCCAGCTAGAAGGGCTTTAGGCAAAAAGGAAATTTTATTATCTAATATAACAAGAAGTCCTAGGGTTGGTTAATTCAGAGGCTCAACTGTAACATCAAAGACCAGGTTCTTTTTGCTTTTCTGCAATACCCTCCTTGTTGTGTTGGCTTGTCTTAGACTGGTCCCCTCATGTTCCCAAGATGGTTGCCTCATTTCCAGTTGTCTCATGTAGACAGCAATGTCCAAGGCAGAAGAAAGTGGATTCTCTCTTGTTAGAGTGTCTTTTCCATGGGCCTCACAGGAGATCTGTCTTCCCATCTTGGTGACCAGAGTTGCATATATGTCCACGCCTAAACCAGTCACTGACCAGAGGAACAGAATCATTGCACTATATTTAGACCAATCACAGTTCACCTGATGAGGCTGGGGAAGGCCCAGCTTCCCCCAAAGCCCGAACCCCCAAATAAGATGGAGGTTCTATTATGGCAGAAGAAAGCAAAGGATGCTATTTGGAGTGGCACTCAAAAGGTCTGTCCTTTCCTTATTGATTTCTAGAAGGTCTTTCTATATTCTGAATATTAACCCTTTATCTGTTGTATGTGTTGCCAGCATTGACACCCACACTGTTGCTTGTCTTTTAACTTTGTTTGTAATGTCATTTTCATAGCAGAGGGCTTTTTTTGACGGTAATGTGATAAAATCGGTCCATCTTTTGCAAGTGTGTCTCTTGTCTAAGACATGCTCTTCTACCCTTAGGTCTCCTGCGTTTCCTCCCAATTATTTTAAAGTTTTGTTTTTCACTTTTAGCTCTTTCATCCATCTGGAATTCATATTTATGGATGACATGAAGATTTTTCATAGGAAAAGCCAATTGTCACAACACTTTTTAGTGAGTAGTCTTTTCTCTCTCACTGAGTTGCAGTGCCACCACCATCATAAATCAAATTCCCACATATGCTTGGATCTGTTTCTGGGCACTCTATTCTATTGATCCCTTTGTCTAGTCCAGCACCAATACCACATTGTTTTAATTACTATCGCTTTCAAAAAAGTCTTGGCATCTGTTAGGGGCAGGTCCTTCCCCTTATTCATTTTCAGAATTGTCTAGCCTTTTCTTGGGCCTTTGCTCTTCCCTTTACAATCAGTTTGTCTAGCTCTGTGAAAAATCCTGTTGGGATATTTATTGGACATGCATTGGATCAACAGATTGATGTGGACAGAATCATCTTCATGATATCCAGGCTTCGCACTGCTAAACTGAATACTTCTCTACATCTCTCCATTCATTCCTTTTATAGCCTGTAATGTTTTCCTTCATAAAATATCTTGAAATGTCTTTTATAAGTTTTCTCTGGATTTTGTAAATTTTAATTTTTTTGTGAATGATTGCTTTTTAAAAAGATTTGATGATTTCTAATAAATTATTTCTAGTGTATAGCAACACTGTCGAATTTTGTATTTTATTTGTATTTGGATGTTGATCCTTGTCCAGCAACCTTGCTGAGCTCGCTTAATAACTCTAACAATATGCTTGTAGAATCGCCTGGGTTTTCTTTTTTCTTTTTTTTAATATATAATTTAAAGAGGTTTATTCTGAGCCAAATTTGAGGACCATGGCCCGGAGCCACACCCGAGAGGCCTTGAGCTAGTGGTCTCAGGGTTTTCTGTATAAGGAATCATACCATCTACAAACGATGTCAGCGATTTTTGTCTCTTTTACTTTCCTAATCCTTCTATCGGTGAATGGTGGCTTCGAAATCTGACCTCTAAATCCTGCTCTCAGGCCATGCCAGTGGGCTGGCCCTGGGCAGCTATTACCCTGCACTGTTAGTTATAAATAAATAAAAGACCCCTTACTTTCTCCAGAGCTTTACAGTTTACAAAGCACTTCCACTTCCATTATCTCATTGATCCTTCTTACGCCCACTTTACATAGAGGGAGTGTCTGGGTAGAAATGGCTCTGGGCTCCGTGTCCAGAGACCCAGCTGTGCAGAGCACTGTTTTGTGGCGTCTAGGACAGTCCCCTTCCCCTCCCCCCGTTCTGTTTCTCTAGTAAGCCAAAAAGCTTGGCAGGGAATGGTCTCTGGCATTCTGGAACTCATGTTTGCTGGCTTTGGTCGGTTGGAGGTTCAAGGAACCACTTGAGGGCTGGAAGTCACCAATAAAAAAGGTGGGTAGCTGCGTGCGGTGGCTCACACCGGTAGTCCTGGCAACTGGGGAGGCTGACGTGGGAGGAGGCTCCAGCGCAGGAGTTCAAGACCAGCCTCGGCAATATCGCGAGATCACCGTCTCTGAAAAAAGGGGGGTATGTTCTGGAGATACACTTAGGTGTTCAAGCTCGTACCCCAAGGTGTCTGGGGCGGGGCGTTCAGGGGGATATGGAAATGTCCCTGGAAGTCAGAGGGTTGATATAGATGATAGGGTGTGTGGAGGTGGAGTGGAGGGCGAAGAGTTCATTATGTCTAGCCCCCTGACTCCATGGGGGTTCTCCTCCTTCCGTAGGGAAGAACATCCTTTGGATCGGAAAGGGAAGGACGAGACGCAGCCCGTGGCCTTGGGTCCCCTACTGCGGCACTCAACATGTAATGATGACGCTCGTCCCCAGCCCGGGGCGGGGCGCTCCGCCGCCATCCCGCCCCCACCCCAACATTGCGCAGGCGCAGGGCCGGGCTGCGGCCGGCGAACGCGCCCTCTCGTGGCGGACTGACCGAGTCGCACCCTTTGTTGTCGCGGTGGGGGCGGGGAAGAGGATGGGGGAGAAAGATGTGGGTGGAGTCTGGGAGGCAGATGCGGAATCAGATCACAACGACGACAGTCCCTTTCCTTTGTCCCTCACGACAACGTATGGATGCAGATAAAGAGCATATGGCCCTCAGACATCCAGAGACTTAGGGAGACAGGTTCTTAGAGACTGAAGTGGAATGAGACAGAATTGACAGAATTCACTCATTCATTCATTCATTCAGCAAATATTCACCGGGATGGGGAGAGACAGGGACAAAGTGCCAGAGGGCTTACGTTTAGGCACTGATGGGCAGAGATGGCAAAGAAGCGAGGACAGAGAACCAGCTCGCTCAGGGCAGGCTGGGTGGCAGGATAAAGCTCCGGCTGAGACAAGGCCAGGAGAGGCGGGGAGACCTGACCCCCAGTTCCCCCAGACAGACGCTCCAACTGGGACAATTTGAGCACCACGAGGTACACTTGTTGCAAGAGATTGAAGCAATCGAATATATTTCAGCCACAAATTCATAATTATACTACTAGTGGGGAAAAAACCTGAATTGGTTACAGTCTGGAGGATGCCAGGGAATCAACTTATTCTGAAACTGATAAATATAGAACAAGAATCAAGCACTTATCTCATCTTTCCTATATGAACTATACCACTTGGTAACCAAATAGTGAGGAGCAGTTTCTCTGTCTAGAATTATTCTAGCTAATAAAGGAAGGAATGATTGAATTTTGAATATCACCATTTTGGAGGAAAAAAAAAAAGCTAAGACTCCAGAAATACAAGAACACCACCACCACCTATGAAGTGGTCTTGCCGAAGAAAGTTGAACCTAAACCTGATCAGGCTTCTAGATCCAATTACTATTTACAGGCGATAATAAGGTACAGGAAATACCGAGGTCAGAGGAACCTGTTAAAGAACATCCTAGACATGCAATCAGCAAAATCCTGACTGTGGAAAATTACAGAAGAAATGATCTGGTTCCTTCAAAGCGAGAGAGAGGGAGAGAAGTGAGAGAGATGGATGGGGAAACCTATAGGTTTGAAGAGATTTAAAAGAGACCCATCAATTAGCTGCAATGTGTATACCTTATTTGGATCCTTATTTAAACAAATACATTGTTAAAAAAATGACATTTATGAGAAATTGGAAACTTGAACAATGGAACTTCGATATTAAGGAGTTATTGATGATGTTCATATGTGATTATGTTAAAGAGAGTCATTATTTTTTAAAGATACACACTGAAATATTGACAGATAAAATTGAATGGGAGGGAAAATTGGTGGGGGGGTATAGATGAAACTGGATTGGCCTTGAGTTGATAACTGTTGAATCTGGGTGATGGATACATGGGGACTCATTATATTATTCCGTATACTTTTTTTTTTTTTTGACACACAGTCTCGCTTTGTTGCCCAGGCTACAGTGCTGTGGTGTCAGCCTAGCTCACAGCAACCTCAAACTCCTGGTTCAAGCGATCCTCCTGCTTCAGCCTCCTGAGGCACTGGGACTACAGGCATGTGCCACCATGCCCACCCGGCTAATTCTTTTTTTTTTTTTTTTTTTTCAGTTACTCTGCTAATTCTTTTTTTCTTCTATTTTTAGTGGAGACAGGGTCTTGCTCTTGTTCAGGCTGGTCTCGAACTCCTGACCTCAAGTGATCCTCCTGCCTCAGCCTCCCAGAGTGGTAGGATTACAGGCATGAGCCACTGCACCCGGCCTATTCGTAGTATACTTCTAGAGATGTTTAAAGACCTCGTGACACCCCCCCCTAGGTCCCAAGACATAGAAGATGCTGTGTGTTACAGCAGCAGGTTGCAGTAAAGACAGCTTGGAGTTGGGGAGGCCCTCCTGTGGGCTAGGGGTCTAAAGAAGGCTTTTTGGGGACTTCCAGCTGGCTCCTGGGATGATCCCTGGCTCTCCTGAATTGGAGGGTATCAGAGGAGGAGGTGGCTGCAGCTTTTCCATTAAGGAAGGCTGGCCTCCATGCGCCTGGTGACTCCAGGTACAGGCATTGTTACCTTAAGACAGCTGAGGGTGTGAGTGGGTGGCTCCAAAAATAGCAGGGGAGGCAGAAAGGGGAAGGGAGGGGAATCACATGGAGAAGCTCAGGGGTGAGGCCTGGGTAGCTGCCTGGGCTCTGGCCACTCTGCCTGCTCCCCTGAGCCCTCTGACGCCCCCCCTGCCTCTGGACCCTTTCTTCCTCCCTCCCTCTGTCTCTGAGAGGGCAGAGACAAGCCAAGGTGATTCTGGGACAAATACCACCTTGTCTGAGAGCCTGAGTAGACGCTGACTCTAGAATTTGGTGGCTCTCCTGGGATGGATGGGACAGTCAGGTGGGGAGAGAGCGAAGAAAGGACAAGGACTAAGTAACCTTGCCACCAGTTACCCCAGTCTCTGTGGGTACCACCAGACCACTCTACGGTGCTGTGTGGCTGGGTCTCACACAGGGGCTCGGGGGTCACCCAGGGGCCGGGTCTCACCCAGGGGCCGGGGGTCACCCAGCTTGGCCTAGGAGAAGGAGGGCGGGCAGAAGGGCTTCAGAGAGAAGACGGATGTGTGTGCAGGGGCTTTAAGGGTGACTGGAAGTTTGCTGCTTGGATGAAGGTGGGAGGGGAAGTCCAGGCAGAGGCTGGAGACTGGCCCTTGCCCTCAGGCCAGACACAGGGCAGGTCCCAGCTGTCCTTGCCTGGGGCATTTGGTTGTAGGGCGGGGGGGCAGCACCCTTGGTCTTGAGGCCCTTGAGGAACGCTCGCACGGGCATCAAGGACGTGGGAAGCCTGGTGGCCGTGGCCCCTAGGCAGAGTGCCCCTCTGCCTGCCCTGAGTGGGAGACCCTGGGAGAGGAGGGCGCCCCACGCCGTTCACACTCGCACCAAGATCCTTGGCAGACACAGGAAGGATGGGGAAGAGGTGCCCACAAGTACGTTGACGGCTGGCGCTGATTGCGTGGGCACCGGGCTAAGCACTTCACGTGCATTCGGCTGCTCAGCAATGTGGTCCTGAGGGAGCTACTCACCCTGTGCCTCGGTTTTACCATCTGTAAAATGGGGACAATAATGATACCTGCTTATGGGACTGCTGTGGGATTCCTCACGCTGACACAAAGAGCAAGTACTATTCTTGCCAGTGTGTAGTTATGGCCAAGGTGACATGTGTGCCCACCTCCAGGCCCGTGTGCTTAGCCCTGACTCCATGGGCCAGAGATGGCACCTCCTCTGCTCACCTGTCTCTAACTGGCTGTTCCTGTCCAGGGCACTCTCTTTTCCCAGACCTACATGCTCAGGGTGCTTGGTCCGGGGGTGAGGACTGAGAGAACTGCACGCTCATTTGCTGTGAGGAGGCTGTCACCCAGCCACTACACCTACTAGTCACCAGGCTCTGTGCCAGGTGACTAGTAGGTGTAGGGACATAAAGATAAGATCCCAGTCTCCGAGGAGCTCGGAGCACTGATACCACTCCACAGTGCTGTGTGGCTGGGTCTCACCTGGGGGCTAAGGGGTCACCCAGGGGCTGGGTCTCACCCGGGGGCTAAGGGGTCACCCAGCTTGGCCTAGGAGAAGGAGGGCAGGCAGAAGGGCTTCAGAGAGAAGACAGGTGTCTGTGCAGGGTCTGGAAGGGTGACTGGAAGTTTGCTGCTTGGATGAAGGTGGGAAGGGAACTCCAGGCAGAGGTAACGGCTGGGCAGAGGCTGGAGACTTCAGAGAGCCTGTCACACCAGGGAGGGGCAGAGGGGGGCTGGGGTGGGGAGCGGGCAGAGGTGGGATTCTAGACAGGAGGGCAGGTACAGGAAGAGTTGGAAAGGGCATGAGCTGGAGGGGAATGGGAGCCACCAGGATTTTAAGGGAGGACCGAGGTAGTCAGGTTGGGGGTTTAGAAGACATACCGTGGCAGCCGGAGGGGTGACTGGAGGACATTGTGTATGAGGAGGGTGTCCTCCCCAGATTGAGTGCTGCTCTGGGCGGGGATGGGGCCCAGCTGCTCAGGGACTCCTCCTCTCCTGCCCTCCCTCCCTCCTCCCTGCCCCTGTCTCTGTCACTCACAGGCAGGGCCAGGCCAGCGCAGCCATGGCAGCCGTGCTAACCTGGATCCCTCTCCTTGTGGGCAAGTTGGGGCCTTCTTCAGGGGGAGGTCCAGGAGGAGGGAGGGGATTTGCAGTGATAAGATGGAAGCAAGGAGGGTCCTCAGAGGAGGGTTCTGTGGTGGATGAGGCAGGGGCCGGCAGGGTTCTGGGGTGTTGAAGCCATGGCGAGCGTGGGGTCCAGGCTGGGAGCTGGGCTCTGGGATATGGGATGTGAGATGTGGGGCTGGGAGCTCTGGCTGGAGGTGTCCTAGGCCCGGGTGGGCCAGCCAGCCCAGGCCCAGAAGGTTGTGGGCCCTTTAATGGGCTGGCAGCCGCTGCTTCTGCCTGGGCCCAGGCTAAATTTGGCCCTGAGAGGGAGGGTGGGGCTGGCGGGCAGGTCCTCCAGTTCTCTTGGGGTTTAGGGTCCCCTTCGCTCAGCTCCTCTTGGCCCCTGGGGCTGGCCCTGCTCCTCCCTGGATGTTAGGGGAGGTAGAAGGGGGTTTCTGGGTCCCAGAATGGCCACCCCCTCCTCTGTAGGCTCCTTCCCATCCCCCTCCCCTCCAGCCTCTCAGACATTTGGCATGGGGTCCTTTTCCAAGTGCCCTTCACACATGCACACAGCCCAGCATCAGGCCCTGCCCACTGTCACGCTTACTGGGGAGCCTAAATTGAGGCGTGGAAAGGTTTTCGTGGGGGCGGCTGCCTCACAAATCCAAACCAAATGGAAGTCTGGGTCTTGTCAATGATGGCAATGTCCAGCGCAGCCAGGCCTGCCCCTCCCACTGCGGGCCCCCGTCCTTTCCAGGGAGCCAGCAAAGGAGCCCCCTTCTCCAAGTCCCACAGGGGCACCAAGGACTTGGAGGGGAAGGTACTGAGGCTGATCTGTGTGTTTGGGACTTGTGGGGTCCCCACAGGTCTCCTGGCAGGGCTGGGGGGCACCAAGGCCCAGCAGACCACCCTACACCCGCTTGTGGGCCGCGTCTTTGTGCACACCTTGGATCATGCGACCTTTCTGCACCTTCCCGAGGACGTCGGTGAGAGGGGCCTGCTGGACCCCGGG
Organism: Propithecus coquereli; assembly: GCF_000956105.1. NCBI lineage: Eukaryota > Metazoa > Chordata > Mammalia > Primates > Indriidae > Propithecus > Propithecus coquereli. The sequence goes on from NW_012135969.1 coordinate 7,550,864, forward strand.
AGGGCCGGGCTGCGCCTTTCGGGGCTCCTGTTGTTACTCTAATCCCCTCTCTTCTCTTCTACCAGCTGTCCCCCCCACTGTCCGCATCACCTACCATGCCCACCTCCAGGGACACCCAGACCTGCCCCGGTGGCTGCGCTACACCCAGCGCAGCCCCCACCACCCTGGCTTCCTCTACGGCAGCGCTACCCCAGAAGATCACGGGAGCCAGGTCATCGAGGTGCCATCGGGGACCCTCAAAAGCTCACGGGGGTGGGTCAGCGTGGCCTCTAGGAGCAGCCCTGCTGGTGGGGATTGAGTGTTCCTTCGTAGTCATTTGCATATAATTTACATACCTCTAATCTGGTGTGGCGTCTCCGTCCTCGCCTACCGCCTACCGGGCTCTAGCTGTGCCTGGTTTCTCTCCTGATCCCACCTATTAGCTCTCCTCCGCACCCCCCAGGTCACAGCCTACAATCGGGACAGCTTTGACACCGCTCAACAGAGGCTGATGCTAGTGATTCGGGACCCAGAAGGTACTTCCTGCCCCGCCCCACCCCTTCCCCAGTAACACCAGTCTTGAGGGATCTGGACCGGGCTTCCAGACTCTGGAGCTGGACACAGCCTGTGGGGCCTTGGGCAAACCAGCGAGGCTGTGGGTGTTGGGGAAGTGTCGTTGGGGCGGCAGGGTGATGTACAGGGCCTTGGGGGGCAGAATGGGGTATGGTGGTGTGGGGGGTGTGGGGAGGAGCTTGAGGGAGGCTTGGGAAGGATCTGGGGGGCAGAGCTGGGGGCCGGGTGACGCCTGAGGTGCCCACCTGGCCTTCCCAGGTCCGCTGCTGCCATACCAAGCTGAGTTCCTGGTTCTCAGCCACGATGTGGAGGAGGTGCTGCCCTCGATGCCTGCCAGCCACTTCCTCACAGCCCTGGGGGGGCTCTGGGAGCCCGGGGAGCTCCAGCTGCTCAACATCACTTCTGCCTTGGACCGTGGGGGCCGTGTCCCACTTCCCATTGAGGGCCGCAAGGAAGGGTAGGTGTGCAACCCAGGAGGGCTTCCTGAAAAAGCTTGCTTTTTGTCTGGGTGGTGGGCATAAACAGGGTCTCCCTAATTTCCATGTGGGGCTTTACCATGCCCATCTCCACCTCCCAGCTTCACACCACTGTCCACTCCCCTCCAGCCCCACCCCATCTCCTTCCTGTCCTTGCTGAGCCTAAGCCCCGGTCACCCAGACCTGGCTACTTCCTGGTGCCCTGTGAGGACGTAGACGACCCGTCCATCAAAGGACATTCTCTGGGGGCTAAAGCCCCCCAGGGCACAGAAGAGTGGAATGCTCTGTGCACTTTCACCATAACCCCGGATCTCAGGGGCCCTAAGACCTCTCCTGCCAGGCCCCCTGCTGTACCACAGTTCTTGCCTAAACCCCCTCCTAGGCCTCCTCCCCTCTCCCATCCCCAGGTCACAGCCTGCAATCAGGACAGCTTCAACAACACCCGGCAGAGGGGTGTCTGGGGTCCCCTGCCCCCGCTCTGCTGACAGTGGCTTCTCTCTGGGCCCAGGGTGTATATCAAGGTAGGCTCTGCCTCACCCTTCTCTACCTGCCTGAAGATGGTGGCATCCCCCGACAGCCATGCCCGCTGCGCCCAGGGCCAGCCTCCACTTCTATCCTGCTATGACACCTTGGCACCCTACTTCCGCATTGACTGGTGCAATGTGTCCCTGGTGAGGAGAGACCCTGGTTCTGGGGGTGGGGATGGGGCATGGCCCCCATCACAGTCCCCCTTCGCTCCGCACTGCTTCCCACTCCAGTCTCTGATTTGTCTAGTCCCTGCTTCTCTGATGATCTGTCTTGGCCTCAATCAGTCGGTAGGTAGTCTTGGTCTTGGTCTTGGTCTTGGTCTTGGTCTTGGTCTTGGTCTTTTGCACACCCCCTGAAGTTCTACCTTCTACCACAAGAGGGAGACAGAGTCTGCGCTCCACCCCTGGGGTCTCCAGCTCCCCGCGTCCCATATCTGCCCAGCCCAACATCTAAAACAATCAATCACATGCCCCCCTCCCCACAGACTGATTCCCAAAGCCTTTCCCCACCAAGGGCCTCTGTATGACAGCTCTGTCTGCTTCCTTCTAAGGTGCCTCCTGGCAAACTCGCCTGCAGCCAGGAGCTGATAGCTCTCTGTATTATAACTCAGGGATGCTCACTACAGCTCTGGGATACTGAACTGAGGTACCCAGGGTCCCACTGCTTGTGTCTTCTGTTTCTGTGAATTACTGACAGAGCAGGAACTTATTCGGGGTTGACAGCCAGGGCCAGATAATTGACAACATTCTTAAGCACTTGCTAGGCACTGTCCAATCAACATGTTTTATCCTCAAAACCACTCCAGCAGGCAGATGCCACTATTATCGATTTTACAGGTGAGGAAACTGAGGCACTTACAAGCAAGTCATCCCAGCTAAACGCTTGTCTGAGTGAGGATTCAAGCCCAGGCAGTCAGACCCCAGATCTGTGTGCTAACCACTGTGCTGCCCTGCCTCTCTGGGACTTTGTCTCTTCAGCCTCCTAGTCCAGTGCTTGTCCAGCTAGGTCACACAAACTGAGCGAGGCAGGCAGGAGGAGGCCTGTGGTTGCATGAGGAGTAGGAAGGATGTCCCCGGAACCCCTGCCCTGTCCCCTGGGGGCCTCTGTGTCCAGCCAGCCACTCCTGGGCCAGCCCTGGGCTCTCTGTGCAGGTGGACAAGTCAGTGCCAGAGCCTGCAGATGAGGACTCAACCCCAGGCTATGGGATCCTGGAGCATGACCCATTCTTCTGCCCACCCACCGAGGCCCCAGCCCGTGACTTCCTGGTGGACGCTCTGGTCACCCTCCTGGTGCCCCTGCTGGTAGCCCTGCTGCTCACCTTGCTGCTGGCCTACATCATGTGCTGCCGACGGGAGGGACGGTGTGTGTGTGGACAGAGGGCGGGGAGGCACCCACTGATGGTCACACCCACGGGGCGCTCCGTGGCACCTTTGCTGCATGGGGACCCAGACCCCTCAGGGAGTGGGGTTCCCAGGCAGAAAGGAGTGTGGGGCCCCTTTCTAGGCAGCTCGGGGCTGGGGACCCACCTAGCCTGGCACCAGAGGGAGGTTGTGGGTAATCACAACACACAAACCACCGCACACGCTTGAGCCCTGGGAATGCCTTGGGCCAAGCCCAGAGCTGAGCTAACCTTCTCCCTCGCTCTTCCACAGGCTGAAGAGAGACCTGGCCACCTCCGAGTGAGTAGGGGAGCTGGGGGCTGGGTGGGAGTCTGCCTAGATGGCCAAACTGGGCCCTCCAACCTCCACGGGCAGCATAGACAAAGCAAATTACTCTGGGAAGATGAGCCAGCCTTGACCTCTGAGCCCTAGTCCTGGGCTGGTCAGTTGCTGGGCCTGACCTATCCTGACCTTGCTTTCTTATTTGCTGGTCCCCATAGAAGAGTCTTTTGTATCACAGGAGAAGGGCACCTGATGCCACCCTGCGGGAAGGAGTTTGAGAAGCAACTTAAGAGCTTCCTAGCATGTGTGTACACACACACACACACACACACACACACACACACACACACACGCACACACCCCACACTATGAGTCAGACACCCGAGGTCCAGGCCAGCACACAATGGCTCCATCATCCTTTCTGGCCTCAGATCCTCCCCTTGCAGCGGGACGCGGTTGGACTAGCTGTGTCTGTGGATGCTTCCAACACTGCCAGCCCTTCCCAAGTCCATCTCTCTTATTTTGCCCCAGGAGTCCCCTACCCATGGATTTACCCCTCCTCTGCCCCCCAGTCCCCTTCCTCTGTTACTCCCCTGAGCGCCAGATTCCAGGAGACAGGTGTGAAATAAGTCAGGCTCCTTTTATTTCCACTGAGCTGAGCCTGTGGCGGGCCTGGCGCCCCTGACCACTTGCTGGCCTGCCCCGTTAATTGCAGCGGCCTTTGGCCACTCTGCAAACCCTCTTGAAAAGCTGCTTGTGCCCCTGTTTGGAGCCCAATGGCGACCTGCGCCCTCCAGAGCGGCGCTGCCCAGACCTCCGCTGCTGCTGCTGCCGCCGCCTTCTCTTGACCTTGAGCTTGGACTTGGAGGCCCGATTCTTGCCCATGCAGTAGGAGCCCGAGGCCCCCTTGCCAGTCACCTGCTTTAGCATGCCCATGTCCACCAGCCCCTTGAGCACACGCTTGAAGTAACAGGTGTTACGTGCCATGTTGTAGCCCATGGTGGCAACAGCCTTCTTCAGGGTGGTGAGGGACACACGTTTGCGTGCTCCCTTGTCTGCCACAGTCTTCAGGATCACCTTGGATATGGTGGGCTTCTGGTGGGATTTGGAACCGGTTCGGTGCCCAGCCTCACTCTTGCTAGAGACCCCTGACACACTGGCCTGCTGGCCTCCACCCACAGCAGTGTTTGAGGCCAGGGGCACAGACGTAGGCAGCTGTGAAGTGTCTTTCTGCATCTCTCCCTGCGGTAGGTGAAGGGAGTTGGGTGCAAGGACCTCCAGGATGGCGGCTGGAAATGCTCTGCGCTGCTCCTCAGTGGGTGGGGGAGGTGCGTCCCTGTTCTGGTTCCCTCGTAGAGCTCCGGCCCACGCCTTCCCCTGGGTGGCCAGAGGGAGGACCGAGGATGATCACCCACGGTTGGCCTCAGCAGACTTGTGCTGTGGGTGCAGGGGGGTGGCAAGGTTATCTCTTTGGTGACCTCAGGGGGACATTGTGAGGCCACCAGAATCCTGTGGGGGTCACAGTGGCCCCTTTGTTTCCTCCTGGGAGGGGTGGACAGGAGATGGCAGATGGTGTGGGCATCTGATGTGCCAGGTGTCCTGGGCAGGGCAGCTGCGGCTGTGTGGGCCAGATGGGTGGGCGCACACGAGGCGTGTGCGTGTGCGTATACGCACGTACTCAAGCCAATCTCGGGTGTTCTGGACCCCCAGTGTTAAACCCACCATTTCGACCCCACCATCTCGACCCATCATTGGGTTTGGGGTCGAGGAATACAAACATTTTAGACGTCAGAATTATAGCAACATTTGTGGAATTTGGTGGGGAATACATGTTCCAGAGTTAACAGAGATGTAATTCCTTGATCTACGTTAAATCAATTTCATTCCTTGAGCAACTTTCTACACAAAGCAGTTAAAAGGCTTTGCTTTTATTTTCTATCTTCATGTTTATTTTATAGAATTTTCCCCCATTGGGATCAGAGATTTTCCATGTAAATTTCACAAGTTGATTCCTTTTTTGGTGGGGCGCTGCCCAAATTTAATCCATCGTACCTACTGCTACGGTGGTTATCCTCTTGTGACTGGTATTTCTGCCAGGTTCTGCTTTCCTGGGTCAATTTTGTAGCTCAGATGTTATCAGGAAAATCTGCTTCCTCCATCAATTTGAAATCAATAACCAATTTACCATGTGCGATGTTTGCCTTAGTTGGTTTGGATTTCGTGTTGATTTATTTCTACAAAACCCTATTTTTACCGCTTGTTCCATGCCTGCCATTTTTTCAAATTTATCCGCAAGGGTATTCTACTGCCTGATTTTCACCCAGATCAGATTTTACTGGTCACAGAATCCTCCAGGCCCCGACGACCCTCTCCTGTGGGTCTGTGCGCCAGAGGCGGCGCTCGTCGCGTGTTGGTGGCGTGCTGGGTGTGGGTGAGCCCAGGCCACACGTGTGCACGTGCGCATGCGTGTGTGGGAAGGCCGCCTGTCCGCGCGTCTGCCTAAGTGCTGGTGTGGAAGGACTGTGGGGAAGGTACCGCGGGGTCTGGCTTTGGCTCTTGCTCTAGAAAAACAGCCCGTGAACATTTTTCCACCTGTGTGTTGCCAGAGTAATGAGACCCAGATGTGGGGCTGGGGGTGAGCGGGGGCGCACTGACTGGGGCCCTTCCCCGCTGGGGCATCACCTGCCCGGCTGCCTCCGTCTCAGCGTCCACACACCGGTTTCCCTCTTTCCCCTCAGTCTCCCCTCGCCTGGGAATGTCAAACTGTGTTTTGGACAACCCGGCTTGCCAAATTCCAGACTCAAGAGCTCATCTTGACCCTCCCCCGGCCCTAGACAATGACTCCACGTTTTCCCACTGGCCAGACAGGACTTGGTCCCTCCCGTCCCAAGGAGGGTGGCCTGTTCAGCATGAAGCTGGGAAGTCTTTTCTGTAATCTAACCGGCCAGTCTCTAAGTGGAGTCCGTGTCCGCTGCCTGAGACCTGGACACGGGTGGGGACCACTTCCTTCCCCTATCTAATCAGTAACTGAGTGGCAAGTGGAGTCGCTTCAGCCCTGCCTGGGGCCCCAACCCCTCTAAGAAAACCCATTTTATTGTTTATCATGAAAAGTCCCAGCTCTGTCTGACCTGGCAGCCAGGTAGCCTGGGAAAATGTCACCAGGCTGGGCCAACTAATATGGGTGGGTTCATGTACAAAGGGCTTGGAGACACCCTTCTACTGGAGGCCAAGTTCACCAGCGGGCTCAACATAGTGAAATAACACTAAAGATGATAATAGCAACTGAAGGCTCCCTGTGATAATAACCACCACTTGCCACAAGCTTGACCAGGAGATGTTCTAAGTGCTTTTCCTATATTAACTCATTCAATTCATACAACAACTGCATTATAGTTGGGGAAACCGAGGCACAGAGAGGTTAAGTAATTTGCCCAAGGTTACACAGCCAGGAAGCAGTGAAACCCAGACTCAAACTCAAAGCAAGTCTTCATGTTTAACTACTGTGCTACTCCGCCTGTCAGAATGAACTAAAGCTTGCCCCTGGACAGCAGAAAGTAAGTCCCTGGGAACGTCCAAAGACAATGAGGCTGAGCCTCCCGAGGAGGAACTGGAGCTATCGCTCAGAAAGGACTCTCTGTGGGTGTGGCTACTTAGTGTTGCTGGGACTTCCAGCCCCTTGGAAGATCTTAGGGTGGAGCTCAGTGCCTGGCGTCGAGGAGCCCTGGTCTGAAACAAGCCCAGGGAGACAAGACTCTGTGTTGGGAACTGGTCGGTGCTGGGGGTGGGCTGGGGTGGGGCCAGGAGTGGGTCAGGGTACAAAAAGAGTGGAGGACACGCCCAAGGGGCCAAAGGATGAGATGCTCAAGGCCCGGCAGGATGTGGGGAGGGCATTCCTGGAAGGGGAGACAGCTCGGGCAAACCGAGGAGGTGAGAAAGGGTGAAGGGGAAGGCAGGTTTGCCAGCCTGACCCAGGGCCATAGGGGTGGGGGGAGAGGAGGCTTAGGTGCTCTGTGGTTGGAGAAAGTACTGAGGGAGGGAGCTGAGTGCAAGAAGGGACAGAGAAGGTCACCAGAACATAAAAACGGAATACTATATTAGCCCAGCAATTGCTGGATTCTGGAAAAATATATCCACTGTGGATATCTATTCATGTCTTGGTACGACATGAGCACTTATCATTGCTGGGCACCGTTCTAAAGCTTGAGCCACATTTTCTCATTTCATCTTCACAGCAATCCTAGAAGGTAGATATTATTATCCCCATTTTACAGTTGAGGAAACTGAGGCACAGAGTGGTTAAGCAACTTGCCAAGGACACACGGCTTTGAATCCAGGCTGTCTGCACCCAGAGCCCGTGCCTCAATCACTTGGCAGGGAACAGGCACCAGAGAACGTCCTGTTTGTTCCCTGTGCCCTCGTGATGTGTTTGACTGGTGGGGAGGATAGCAGGGTGGCTCTTAAGCAGTGCCAGGCTGGACCCGGGGGCGACTGACTCCCTGAGCTGATGGCCCCCGACCCTGTGCCTCCAGCATCCAGATGGTCCACCACTGCACCATCCATGGGAACACAGAGGAGCTGCGGCAGATGGCAGGCAACCGCGAGGTGCCCCGGCCACTCTCCACCCTGCCCATGTTCAATGTGCGCACAGGTGAGCGGCTGCCCCCCCGCGTGGACAGCGCCCAGGTGCCCCTCATCCTGGACCAGCACTGAGGCCTCGCCAGGTGGGTTCAGTGGGCACTGCCAGCCTCATTTCTGGGAACGAGTTGAGCTCCGTCTCTGGCTGGGGCAAATGGTGGGGTATGGGGGTGGTTGGGGGAAGGGGCACATGGACCTGCCTGTCCCTCTGAGGCAGCTGTGGGGTGCCCAGCAGTGCCAGGGCTATGCCCCCAATGCCGAGCACTTGGGGGTGGAGGGTGAGGGTGGGAACACCAGGAGGACCAGGGACTGGCCCTCATAGCCCTCCACTGTCCCTCCCCAGCTGATCCAGGTCCAGCCCTGGCCTCACCCTCCCTTCTCTGTCCACTCGGAGCAGCCACGACCCCTGGCCAGCCACATCCCACCTGCTGGTTCCAGCTCCTGGCCCAGCTGGACCCCAGGCTCTGAACAAGCAGAGAGATGGATGGGGCAGGGTGGCGGTGTTCAGTGTCAGGACACGCAGAATAAATACCTGCTGCTCTGCCTAGCTGGTGCTGCCTTGGTTTCCCTTTCTGCCTTCTGGGTGTCCCCAGAGGCAGCCAGGGGCTGCCAGCCTTTGGATCCTTGGCATCTTGCTATTTTCTCAAATCCTCTGGAAGGAGGAGGAAGGTCCTGCTATACGTGGCCCTCACATGAACTTAACTGCGAGGGACTACTGGATCATTATCTCCGTTTTATAGATAAGGACACTGAGGCCTAGGGAGAGCAAGTGACTTACTCTAGGTCACAGAGCAAGCAAGTGGCAGAGCTTGGGTTCGAACCTGGCATGTCTGCCTCCACAGTGCCTTCTGGAGGACTGAGGGGCTCTGGAAGCAGGAGATCCAGGCTCTCACCTGATTTATTTATGGTTGACACCTGTTGAGATCTGCTGGAGGGAGAGTCCCTTTGTACCTGTGCTGGGAGAGAAGCCAGTCTAGGCATGGAGGAGAGAGGATGGAACGTGGGACCCTGAATGCCCTGGGCGCAAGGGCTCCCCTCCCTGTGGGCTCCCCCAGAGACAGGGCGGGGGTCCACAGGACAGGGCACAGCCCGGAACCCTGCTGAGCAGAGAGGGTGGGCTCTGCCCACTTGCCGCCAGCCTGGCCGGGTGCAGTCTCGCATTTCCCCACTCCCATATGAGGACGGGCTGCAGACAGAGCCTGGGAGGGGACCCAGGTAAAGGAGGGCTGGCAGGGGAGGAAGGACACAGGGCCAGGCCCCCGCCCAGCCCTGCTCTGGGTGGAAGCTCCAAGAGAATCCAAAAAGGGGCCAGCCACCCACCACCTGGGCCTCTTCTTCCCTCTTCTTCTGCAGGGAGCCCCAGACCCCCACAGCCACACAGCTCCCCTCTTAGGGTGCTTTTGGTCTCTGCCTCAGAGAGGAGTTCCCTGTGCCCCTGCGGCCCTGGCCTCAGCTGCCCCACAGCCCTCCTCGCCCTCTGAGAGGTGTGCTCCGCCTGGGTTCACCCGTTCCTGTCCTCTTCCCACACCAGAGTGCAGGATTCCCGCTGCCCCCAGGAGGCGCAGCGGCCGCACACAGTAGGCGCTCGGGAAAGACTTCCCGTCCCAAAGGAATGCAGGAAGGGACGCTTGCTCAGAGTTCTTGAGAAGAGTGCTGTCCCTGCTCCTCTCAGGGCAGAGGGCGAGCAAGGCCATTGCTAAAGCATCTTCCACTGCCTCCTGGTCCTCCCCGCCGTGCTGGGCGGCCCACATGCACCGGCTGGTCACCGGACCCGGCAAACACTGATTCGGGCAGAGGCACGGCCAATGTGCTCAGCAAACATTTGAGCAGCTGCTCTTTGGGTGCCCACCCTCTAACCAAACGGGTTGACCGAAGATGCCTCTGACATCTCATTTGCCATTTCTTCCTTTTTCCTGACGGAAACCCGGAGCTGCCCAGAGTCTGCTCAGACTGGAGGCTGGAGCAGGCAGCCAGCTCTCTGGGTGGGTCCTCCCTGGTCCCTGCCCCCCAGGCCTCCTCTGAACTCTTCCTGTGCCGGCCAGGGCCGCGAGGGGGCGAGGCCAGCATCTCGCCTCCCTCTGCTTCCCAGCTCTGCCTTGGGGTCTTGGCAGCGCCTTCCTCCCCACTCAGCTCCAAGGAGCACACGGGAGCCTGGCTGCCGGCCTGAGAGGAAGTGGCCCAGACAAGTAGCGGGGAGGATGGCGTGCCTGCAGAGGACGCTGAGCCGTGCCTGGGCACACGCGCCCGCGGCCCCGGCGCAGACACACTCAGGGCCCCCTGCTCACTGGGCAAGGTTCCACCCGGCAGTCACGCCCACGCCCCGCAGCCCAGGACAAACGGCAGCAGCCGCCCCCACCTCCCCCCACCCTGAGACAAGGGCACACTCCGTTCCACAAGTCCCACCAATGGCACTGCCCACGCGGCCCCCACCTTCATCCCAAACGGCCCCCATGAGTGACCTGGCTCTCCAGACATTTCCTCACCATCTGTCCATCCACCAGACCTGGGGACACAGGGCACCCCTGCAGCTGGCCTCAGCCCTTGGACACACAGTTCCCCAGAGCAGGACTGGAATCATGGTTCTGCCACACAACAGCCGGCTCAGCCAGCTGACGGTTAGCTTACTCATGAGACGATAATCACAACTGCCTTGGGGCTGTTGGGAGGATTAGTGGGAACGGGGCACTCTGGAAGCTCCCAGGAATGGAGACGTTACCACATGCAGGCACTCACGCGATCCCCCCAAGGCCAGAGGTCGGTGGGGTCTCCTTGCCCCCTGAGATCCAGACTAAATAGGCTGCATTTCCATCTGCGCCTTGTGAAAAGTTCACCCTCTCCCTGTAAACTTGGGGTGGAGGCCTAAATTCACATGGTCCTTGGCACAGATCTGCTGCCTGATGTTGCGCCGTCCAGGACGGCAGCCACTGGCCACACGTGGCCCCGGAACACTTGATATGTGGTTAGTCCACGCTGAGATGTGCTGTCAGTGCCAGGATGCAGTGATCTTATTTGGGGATACATTGGGTTAAATAAAAGACATCATTAACATTAGTTTTACCTATTTCTTTTTATTTTTTTAAATGACTGTTAGAAAATGGAAGATTACATAATGTGGCTCTCTTTATATGTTTATTGGGCAGTGCTGGTTTCATGGCTCTTCCTTTCCACCCAGATCGACTCACGCCCACAGCTCCGCTTCCCTTGCTTTCTGCAGAGCACCCAGGCCTCTGCATGCAGAGGTTGGCCGCACAGCAGCAAGTTCACCTAGAACTTGAACACGTGGCCTCCTTGTTCTAAAATGTGCTCTGCTCCCCACCATGGTTCTCAGCCACCTCTTCCTCTCTTCTCTGTCCCTTCTCATCGAGCACCCCCTTCCCAATTCCTCCCATTGTCTTTTGCAGAGAAAATCCCCCTTTCTCCAGCACCAGCACGCACCCAAACCCGCCTCCCTCCTGGCCTTGCCTTGCACATCCCGTGCGAAGTGTTGAAATCTCCACGCGTGGAAGGACCCAGCACCCTCCTGGACAGGGGCCCTCCTTCTCCCGAGGTCTTGCCTCCCAGTCCAGCGACATGCCCTCAGCCTGACTTGGAGCCCTCTGGAGCACTCACAGAGGAAGGGGACAGGGAGACACATCCTCTCCCCAGCACCAGGGCTCCCGCTGGATCAGGGACTTCAGGATGGACGGGTCCTCCCATAGCCAGCCTCTCCTCGTCTTTCCCACACCCCTCCGTGCTCACCCCCCATCCATCTCCATTCACACAGACAGATTCTCCTCTGCCTTCTGTCATGCTTGTGACACATGAGTCCCAGATGCCATGATCCACGAGTTCTCATGGTTCACACAGTGTCACTTCCACTGCCGTAGGCGTGTGTGGGAGCTGCCCTCACAGACGCCCACCCACCCCCAACACACACACACACGTACCCCTGTGTAGGGCCCCTGTGAACACAGATGCATTTGTTCACGGGGGGGGGGAGGGAGGGACACATTTTCCTCCTCACAGGCACCCCCAGGAGACCCACACGGGGACCGCTCGGCGGCACTCACCTCAGTCCTCAGACGCCATTGCGCGGGCCTCCTCGTGTGGGCATTGGCCTTGTGAGCAGCCACCCTGTCTGCCACGCGACCCCGCACACAGCCCCTCGTCCCGCCCCACGCTGAGGCCCCCAGCCAGGATGCCCTCTCTCAACCTCTCCTCGCCTCAGCCCCACCCAGCTCCGTCCCTCCGACGACAGTCTTGGAGGGTTAAGACGCTGAGGGCAAAAAATGGAGGGAAACCCCACCACATTCCAGGTATAGAAAATCCTACCAGGAGCTGGGCTCTGAAAGAGCAGCAAAAACAAAAAATCCAAATGCAGCCGCCTCCCTTTCTAGAATTTTCCGTCTGGATTTGACTGAAAACTCAGCCACAGGAGCATGGTCCTTCTCCTCACGGAGGAGACAGAGGTGAGCCCGGCAGAGCAGCACTGGGAACGGCAGGCTCTGCCACCGCGCAGGGGGCAGCGAGGGTCTCGGGGAGTGGGTCTGGGCGGCCGTATTTAGGGCAGCTGTGATGTCACCGGAAAGGAGGGTTTGAGCTGGGAATGTGGCACAATGGCCCCTTTGTCCCCCTCTACTCCTGTCCTTCACAGGCACCGAAACCACAGGCCGACTCACACCACGTGACACAGATGTGAAGCTGCACACAGGGCACTGCCACACAGGCTGTCACCGCCACTGCCCCGACCCTCGGGCATGTGCCCACCCACAGGTGCACGTGTGCACACACACGCACTCACACACCCGCGTGTAGATTTGTACATATGTGGTGAGAAGCAGACTCACTGCTGTGCCTAGGACTGTGCTGCCCAATCTGGTGGCCACTGTCCCACATGCAGCTAGTAAAATTGATTGCAATAAAATTCAATAAAAGTAGAAATCGCATTCCTCAGTTGCACTAGCTGCATTTCAAGAGCTCAATGGCTGCAGCGGGCTGGCGGCTCCCACCCTAGACAGCACAGCTGTGGGACAGCTTTGCTGCTGCAGGAAGTACTGGCCTGAGCCCTGTGCCTGCCGGCTCCCGCGGGGGCTGGTTTTCGCCTGCTCTTCCTTGCACACCTGCTCTCCTCTGTGTCTAAGGCACACACAGCGCCACACTCCCGCCTGATGGACGACCGAGCTCACTTTCTCTCTCTTTATGGTGACAGTCTCCCGGATGCAGGGCCAAGGTCAGCTTTGTAGAAATTTGGAGGGGCTGAGCTCAGCTGGGTTGGACAAGGGCGGATGGGGGACGGTGAGACACTTGAGCCCTGAGCAAGCAGAGAGAAGGGACATCATTTCAGGCACAGGACAGGGCACCCAGAAAGGCCTGGAAGTGGGGAAATGTGGTGCCCATGTGGGAATTGCAGTCACCCTTTTTGGTTGGTGTGACAGATGAGGACAGGGAGGGAACAGTGAGCCCAGATAGGTGGGCAGTGGCCAGGTAGAGGCTTGGGTGGCTCAGCATGCTTCTGGATCCCCCACGGGGGTGAGTGGGGATGGGGCCTGGACAGCAAGGGTCCCTGCGGGGGGCCGAGGGGCCCAGGTGGGTGGGGGTTACCGGCACGGTGTGTCAGGCAGCCATCACGAGGCACTCAATGCATCAATCCATAGAGCAGTGGGCACAACAGAACTTCGGGTAATTTGTGTATGAATAAGCCTTCATTTATATGCCATAATTTCTTCTGCTCTAGACTAATTCCCTTTCCACAGTGTCCTAAGTGGGGTAGAAGTGCTAATGATGAATTATTAAAGGCCATAATGAATAGCCATGAATACTTCATGACAGCCATGGTGTCAGCGCTGCTGAAGGATGGCATCTGCACACTCGTCCCTCTCTCCCTAGACCTCAGGGAGGAACGCGGGCTTTTCCTCCCAGTCTCTGGGTGCCGGGTTTGCTCTAGGCTTCTGATGCTCTGGATTCTCTGTCCCCTGCTGACCATATACCATTGTCCCCATTCCCTGAGGTGGGGGAACCAACTGGTCACCTTCCCTCTGGGGGCCTCAGGTTCTCAGGCAGGCAGGGAGGGGCAGGCAGAGGGCGAGGGAAAAGAGAGGGGAGGGAGAAGAAGGAATTTGAGAAGAAAGAAGGAAAAGGAAAAGGAGTGGGTAGAAGGCAGGGGCTGGGCCCCCCAGGCCACTCCTCCTGGTGGTCTCAGAAGGCCAAGAGGGACCCAGGCCATGCCGAGCGGGGCCAGGCCTCTGTCCTTCCCAAGAGCGTCCTGTGAGCACCTTAACCACAGCTCTCCAACTCACTCCCCGGGAGCCCAGGCCCCACCAGGCCCAGCAGACCCCTTCTCAAGCTGTAAGGCTTGCTGCTCCTCCGGCAGGAGCTCCACGGGGGCGAGGAGGGAGCAGAGGCCAGACGGCCTCCACGTTTGTCCAAGGAGGGGCCTCATCCTCCTCACCAGCTCCGTGTCCCTCACCCTCCCGGCACCCTGAGGCTCCCGGTGCCCATGTGCAGCGTCCCCCACCACCCCCAGTCCTGCAGGGTGCCCACGGCAGTGGGGAGTTGAGGGGAGAGTGGGTGTGAGGTTTGGGCAGCCCAGGATCTGAAGGGAAGTGTGCATGTGTGTGCGCGTGTGCATTGCTGCACGCGTGGGCTGGCTGTGTGGCATCGCAGGGGAGACAAGGATTTGGAAGACATGCAAGGAGAATTGCAAGAGACAGAAAAATAAAAGAGGAAAGGAAAAAGTTTAAGGCATAAGAAAGGCAAGAGGAAAGGGGGGCTGTGGAGGGATCTAGAAGAGAAGGAGGGAGGAAATGGAAGGCAAGTCCACCCCCCCACAAGCCCCCTCCCCGTGTCTCCCCCTCCCCCGACTCCAAGGAAGGAAATTAGGAGACCACCGCAGATAAGTTTGGGTCATTTCCACATGCTTTATTCCAGCAATCAAAATAATTAAAAACATCTCAAATTATTATACACATACAAAATAGGTACAGAGTCTCTTGCTTCCTCCCACCCCTAGGGGGAAAAACTGCTTTGTGCTTTGGAAAATTGTCTCTGAAACCCGGCGAGAGAGGACGCAGGACAGACTAGGAGCGAGAAGGTGAGGGTGGGGTGCAGCTGCAGGAGGAGAGGGTTTCAGAGGAGAGAGAGGTGGGGAGAGCAGAGGCCTGAGAAGCCAGAGGCAGTGGAGAGAGGGTGGAGAGCTGGAGCCTCGGCACCTGCCCCCCATGTTAAATAGCACCTTTAGAAAATTCACGAGTCCCCATCCACAAAAAAAAAAAAAAAAGAAAAATATCAAGGAGTAAAAATAGACTTTGAACAAAAAGGAACATTTGCTGGCCTGGGGGGGCATCTCAACTTTTATAGCACCAATGATTCCCTCCCCACCCCGCCCCGTCACAGAGATGTAGCACCTTTGATATAAAACGAGGCGGCTTCCAACCTGCCCCCATCCCCGCCCCCACGCAGTTGCCCCGGTGACACACAAAGACAAGAACGAGGTAGTCTTTCAGCAACACAATTACACAAGGAACAGAACAATCTCTCCCACCCAGCCCTGCAGCACGAGGGATTGACACGCTTTCCCCAAATCCGATGTTTCTGCTCTGTCATGGCCCTTCCTGACTCTCCTCCAAACCTGGTTGGGGACCGGTGGCTCCCGGGCATGGCTCCCTCAAAAAACGAAGAGGGATATGTTGCAGGGGCCGTGGGGATGCCAGATGACAAAGCTTCTTTGGCAGTCTGAGAACTCCAGGTCCCCCCAGGGTTTGGGGGTGCTGGGTGGGCTGGGGGTGGAGCCACTGGGGTGTTTCGGCATTGCCTTTGGTTGATGGGCAGACAATGCATTATTTACTGTGTCTTTCGGGGAGACTTAGATTTGGGGAGCAGTAGCGGGGAGGCCCCAAGGTGGGGTGGAGAAAGGAGCAGAAAGGGCAGCGTTGGGGGATCATAAAGCCCAACGGGCAGAAAAGGACTTACCCCCTTGTGGGTCTTCAAGCAAGTGGACCAAGCTTCCTTTTTTAAAAAGTTATTTATTTATTCTTTTTTTTTTTTTTGGTAAGGTTGAATGCACTTTTGGTTTTTGGTCATGTTCAGTTGGTCAAAGATAAAAACTAAGTTTGAGAGATGAATGCAAAGGAAAAAAATATTTTCCAAAGTCCATGTGAAATTGTCTCCCATTTTTTGGCTTTTTGGGGGGTTCAGTTTGGGTTGTTTGTCTGTTTCCGGGGAGGGGGGAAAGTGGGTTGGGTGGGAGGGAGCCAGGTTGGGGTGGAGGGAGTTTACAGGAAGCAGACAGGGCCAACGTCGACTCCGAATTCCTGGTCTGGGGCGCCAACGTCCAAGGGGGCCACATCGATGATGGGCAAGCGGGAGGTCTTGGTGGTTTTGTATTCGATCACTGTCTTGCCCCAGGCTCCGGTGTGACTCTGGGGTGAGGTGGAGGCAAGGGGAGGGGGGCGTTATCAGGTGGCAGCAACAGAGAGAGGGTACTGCCCAAAGAGCCAGAGCCCAGAGAGGGGTCCCTGCCTGGGGCCTCGGGGGACTCACCGTGCAGCCGTCGACGGTGACACTGTAGGTGAAGCGGCTGTTGCCCTCGGCCCGGATCTCGATCTCGTTGGAGCCCTGGAGGAGCAGGGCCTTCTTGAGGTTGCCGGTCTGCTGGTCCATGTAGGCCACGCTGTTCTTGCAGTGGTAGGTGATGTTCTGGGAGGCCTCGGTGGACATCAGGCGCAAGAAGGTCAGCTGGATGGCCACATCGGCAGGGTCGGAGTCCTTGCCACCGTACTCGAACTGCGGGGGAGGGGCAGAGTGAGGAATTGACGGCCATGCGGGAGCCTCCAGTCCTGGCCTCCCTGCCTGGGCTCCCCTGAGAGCAGCCCAGTGAACTCCTACATCAAGAAGGGACATCGTGTGCCCACAGCACCCTATGTCTGAGCCAGTGTCAAAGACCCAGGACCCCTGCCCCCAGCTCAGCTCCATCTATCACACTTAGCAGAGCCGGAGTCCCCTCCAGGCTTTCATGCCCCTTCCTGGCACTGAGCTAGCCTACCTCCTGACAGTGGCTCTAGGGTCCCGCTCACGCACCTGGAATCCACCGTTCATGCTCTCGCCAAACCAGACGTGCTTCTTGTCCTTGGGGTTCTTGCTGATGTACCAGTTCTTCTGGGCCACGTTGGGATGAGTGGGGTACACACAGGTCTCACCAGTCTCCATGTTGCAGAAGACCTTGATGGCGTCCAGGTTGCAGCCTTGGTTGGGGTCAATCCAGTACTCTCCTGCGGTGGGGCGGGCAAGGTGGAGTCAGTGGGGGCAGGCAGCCAGCACCACACGGGAGGTGGGGCGTGTGTGGACATGGGAGCCGGGCATCGGGATCCTGGCATGGCAGGAGGAGGAGGAAGGGGCAGCCAGGGCAGGCCCTCACCGCTCTTCCAGTCGGAGTGGCACATCTTGAGGTCACGGCAGGTGCGGGCGGGGTTCTTGCGGCTGCCCTCGGGGCTCCGGATGTTCTCGATCTGCTGGCTCAGGCTCTTGAGGGTGGTGTCCACCTCGAGATCACGGTCACGCACCACATTGGCATCGTCAGCCCGGTAGTAGCGGCCAGAATCAGCCTTCTCTTGAGGTGGCTGGGGCAGGAAGCTGAAGTCATAACCGCCGCTGGGAGGACCAGGGGGACCAGGGGGCCCAGGAGGGCCGGGGGGACCCTGCACAGAGGAGGAGGAGAGTGGAGATTACCGGCGTCTGAGAGCTCTGGGACTGCAGGGCTGTGCGGCGGAGGGCCTAAGGGGCTACGTACAACAGGACCAGCATCACCAGTGCGACCGCGAGGACCAGGGGGCCCGATGGGGCCGGGGAGACCGTTGAGTCCATCTTTGCCAGCAGCACCAGCAGAGCCAGGGGGACCCTGGAGGGGGAAACTGGTTAGAGGAAGCCCACCAGCAAGCCTGAGGCAACCCCAGCTCTGGCGGGGAAGCCCACCACCCTCCCTGCTGGCCCGGGCTCCGCAGCCTCAGGGGTGGCATTGATCATTCCCGGGGCTGGGCCAGCGAGCATTGTGTGGGAGAAAGGAGGAGGGTGTGGGGAGGCTGAGGCTGGATCAGACTGTTTGTTCAGGATTCTTCTTCCCTTTGCCCGTGCCCTGTCCAGAGAGGCAAGGGGTGCCTGGGTCCCAGGCAAAGGGCCCAGGGGCGAGCCTGGGTTTGGGGCCCAGGAAGAAGAGATCAGTTGAAGGTATGACGTACTCGGGGACCGGCAGGACCAGAAGCTCCAGAGGGACCTTGTTCACCAGGAGAGCCCTGAAGGACAGAGACAAAGGCAGTTCAGGCCCAGTGTGGGTCAAATGCAGCCAGGGGCTGGCTGGGGAGGCGAGGGGCAGCCCGTGCCCCTCATTATCCTGGAAATCTGGCCATGAGGTGTCCTTAGATTGACACCCCCCCACACTCCCTCTCTGTGCACCCCTCGCACTCTCAGAAGAGACTTGGAAATGCCCGTAAATCTTTAGAACCCAGTCCCCACTAGGGAGGAGTCAGAATGACTCTCCGGAGGGGGAAACTGAGACAAAGGGTCCCTCCACCATCACACACACAGCACAGGGACTGGAGAGGGGCTGAGCATACTCACAGGAGGACCAGGGGGACCCTGGAGGCCAGAGAAGCCACGGTGACCCTTTATGCCTCTTTCGCCCTGTTCGCCTGTCTCACCCTTGTCACCACGGGGGCCTTGGGGTCCCTAGGAGAGACGAGGGGACAGGCTGTCAGGTGGACGTTCTGCCAGCACCGAGCAGGACACTGTCCACATTGGCACAAGGGATGTGAAGGCAGGGGAGACACAGCAGGGCACTTACAGCAGGGCCACGGGCACCAGCGGGGCCAACAGGACCAGCAGGACCGGCAGGACCCTGGGGAGAGCAGGGAGAGTGTTAGGGGCTGGCCAGGGGAGACCGAGGCTGGGGTCCGGCACGGCTTGAGCTGTGGGATAGGATCGGCTGGGCCCTCTCTCCCCACATCCTTCCCACTGCAGCATCTCTCCTGACCCCCGGTAACCTCCCCGGAGCTGGGCCAACTCTACTCCTCGGGGAAGATGGGGTGCTGTCTGGGAGGGGGACCTCGAGGCTGAGCTATAGCTCAGTTTTCTCGGGGAGGCTGAGGGCCTGGCCATCTTGCAAGACATCCCTGCTTCCCCGGCCTGGGGGAAGACAGACGTCCATCCCTGGGCCACTAGGCCTGCCCAGAAACAGGGAGCCGAGTCCAGCTACTTACAGTCTCACCACGATCGCCGCTCTTGCCAGCAGGGCCGACAGGGCCGGGGGCACCAGGAGCGCCAGGAGCGCCGGGGGGTCCAGAGGGGCCTGTCTCACCACGGTCACCCTGGGACGGGAGAGCAGGAGATGCGGGTCAGCCCTGGCCAAAGGGCTGGCGGGTAGGGAAGCGGTGGGCGGGGCTGTGGCCCCTGGCGTGGCCTTTTACCTTGGGGCCAGGAGCTCCGTCTCTTCCGGGGGAGCCTTCGGCACCAGGAGCTCCCTGCGTGGAGAGGAGAGGGGAGAGTCAGCAGGGGAGGGAGGCTCAGGCCAAAGCCAAAATGGCCCTGCCGAGGGCACTGGCACGGGGGCTGGGGACTGCTCACCTCACGTCCAGATTCACCAGGGGGTCCAGCCAATCCAGGGGGGCCCATGGGACCAGGGGGACCACGTTCGCCACTTGCTCCAGAAGGACCTTGTTTGCCGGGTTCACCCTAAGGAAGAAGAAAGTGTCAGGCCAGGGATAGGGTGAGGGAGGGCCCTAGAGCCGCCCCAGATCATCTCTACTGAATCTGTCCTCGTTGGCACCGCCCCCCACCCCGTGCCCTCCAAGTCCTGTGATGGTTTTGCTTGGGGTCCCCAAAGGTGAGCGGGGCACTCACAGAGGGGCCAGGAAGACCAGGGAAGCCTCTTTCTCCTCTCTGACCAGGCAGGCCGACCACACCACGCTGCCCGGCAATACCCTGAGGTCCGGGAGTACCAGGAGCGCCCTGTAGGAGGAAGAGGTGGGGTGAGGTGACCTACGGCAGCACAGGGACAATCCCCAGCTCAGGACGCCTCCGAAGCTGCAGAGATCTGAGCTGGCACTTACAGCAGGCCCGTCAGCACCAGGGGAGCCTTTCTCGCCAGCGGGGCCAGGAGGACCAGGGGGACCAACTTCACCAGGACGTCCAGCGGGGCCAGTCTCACCACGGGGACCTTTGGAGCCTTCTTTGCCAGAAGGGCCAGGAGGGCCGGGGGGTCCAGCATTTCCCTGGATGGCGAGAAGAGGGGATGTCGGATTCCAGTGGGTTCTAGAGCATCACCAAGGCCTCAGTTGGGTCCACTGTCTCCCTGACAGCCTGGGCCCACCGCCCCCGAAACAGAGCAGTGGCCTCCACCACAGATACTTACAGAGGGGCCGGGGGGACCAACACGGCCAGCAGCACCAGGGAAACCAGTAGCACCCTAGCAGAGGAGAGCACAGGGGCAGTCAGAGGGAGGACAGCCAACTCACCTGACCCAGCTGCCCTCACCATGGACGCCGGCTGGGGACAGACTCAGCAGAGAGGCGGGTGATACTCACAGGGGGACCAGCGCTGCCACGAGCACCTTTGGGTCCAGGAGCACCAACATTACCCTGGAGGAGAGCACAGAGGCGTCAGGCCTGGACTGGTCCTGGGTCTCAGCCTGCAGCATCTCGGGGCCCAGGCAATGAGCTACTCACAATGGGGCCAGGGGGTCCAGCGGGTCCAGCAGGGCCAGGGGGACCGGCGTCGCCTTTAGCACCAGCATCACCAGGCTCGCCTTTAGCACCAGGCTGGCCGTCAGCACCCTGGGAGCGGAGGGAGGCGGTGAGTGAGGGAGGGAGGCCGGCGGCTCCATGGGCTGGGGGAGGTTCCACAGACTGGAGGCCGGAAGATGGGAAACAACCCCTCCCCACCCTCTCCCCTGACTCAGGCTGACGCCTCTGTCCTCATTCAGGTCCTCAAGGTCCCAGGTCCCAAGTGGTGATGGAAGACGAAGGGGGTCTTGGTACTCACAGGGGGTCCAGCGAAGCCAGCAGGGCCGGGGGGACCAGGCTCACCACGGTCTCCCTAGAAGCAAAGGAGGCAAATGGAGAGATGCCGTGACATGGAGGAAGGTGGGATGGGTGGAGTAGAGGAGCCGGGGGTGGGACAGAGTCAGGGCCAGAGGTCAAGAGGAAGGGAGAGAAGGGCCAAGTGTGGGGTCTTAACTGGGTTTTCTGTACTTACGGGGGCGCCACGAGCTCCAGTGGGACCAGCAGGGCCACTGGGACCAGTTTCACCCTAAGAGGGAGGGATGAGAGACTCAAGGTCAGGGGTGTGATCTGAGTACTCCTGGCAGGTGACCCCAGGAGAGCCTCCCCTCCCTCCTGGTCCCTCCAGCTTCCTGGGTTGCTAGCTTGGTTTGGCCGGACCTCCCCCACCCCAGCCATGCCCAGGCTTGCTGGGGAAGCTGTGTGTTAAGGAAGAAGATGGGAGGCAGCCACCTCACCTTGTCACCAGGGGCACCAGCAGGGCCAGGAGGACCGATGGGGCCAGTCAGACCACGGACGCCATCTTTGCCAGGAGAACCGTCAGCACCTTTGGGACCAGCATCGCCCTAAAGACATGGGAAAGACTAAGACTTCCAGTGTGGGGCGAGGAGGTGACCTATGGTGTTTTGCTTGTGTCTGGGACCCCCTGAGAGGCCCTCCCCAGTTCTGCCGTGCTGCCACCTGTGCCAAGGGATCAAGGTCCTTTTCCCCTGAAAGGATTCTGGGGATTGTAGGTTAGAAGGCCCCTGACTTGTGTAGCAGGATGAACAGGGAGCCTCACCAAGGAGACGTCCCCACCTCTCATCGCCATGGTAACTCATGGGGAGAGAGGTCCTGGATGGAAGGTAGAGGATTCATCAGCACAGAGGCCAGAGGGAAAAAGAGCGGATTCAGAAGAGGGAAAGATCCAGAGAGAAGGAGAGATGCTGAGGGATCTAGAGCTGGGAGAGAAACGGGAGCACGAAGGGCTCAGGGGAGTGGGAGGCTGAACTTACTCTGTCACCCTTGGGGCCGGGAAGACCAGCTGCACCACGTTCACCAGGCATTCCCTGAAGGCCAGGGGCGCCCTGGCTACCAGGGGCTCCAGGGGCACCGGCATCACCCTATGTGACAACAAAGAAGACTGGAGTGAGGCCTGGGGTCCCCGGAGTGGGTCACAGCCCCAAGCCCCCTCTTGCAGGCTTGGTTCCGAGGCCAAAGACAGGCACCAGCTGGGAGGAAAGACCCATAGTCCAGACTTGAGGCTGCACGTTGGCCCCCACCCTGGTCTTGCCTCCCACCCTCCCGCATCTCCATGGCTTTGGTCACAGCCAGCCATCCCCTGCCGCAGGAAGGCTGAGACCTGGTCCCCAGGCTGCTTGCTGCAGCCCCTGTCGTGCTGGCCTCACCTTAGCACCATCGTTGCCAGGAGCACCATTGGCCCCGCGGGGACCAGCAGGACCAGGGGGACCCTGCACACCACGCTCGCCGGGGAAACCTCTCTCTCCCTAGAAGGGAAGGACAGCGCATGTGACAGCTGCTCCAGAGACAGGGCCAAGCACAAGGCATCTTGTGGGAACAGTGAGAGAGGTTCTACTTACTCTTGCTCCAGAGGGGCCGGGGGCACCAAGGTCTCCAGGAACACCCTGAGGGACAGGGAGGAACAGGCGGTGAGCAAACTACCTGGGGCTACCCCACTAAAAAGAACTCCTGTTCCTCCTCCTGAGGCATGGCCCTCGGGGACCGTGATTAGAAAGGGGTGCTCTCTCAGCAGCGAACGGGATTATCCTGCACAGCCCTGTATTCCTCCTTGGGGCGTGTCAAAGGCCTCCCCTCTCCCCAACCTTCGTACCAAGAGTTACGATCAGAAGGGCTGAGAGAAGTCACAGAGTATTCCAGCAGCTCTGGAAAGAAGTCACCTGGACTAGAGCCATGCAGCACCCTGCTTCCCTCTGTATAGCTCCCTTCAGGAAGTTCTTCCTGGTGTCTAACCTTGATCCCTCTAGTTGATGGTTGTCTGATTAGCTAGGAGCAGGAGCCTGTCCCTCTGTGTGTCCTGCATCCTCAACCCTTCTGGGTGGTGGCTACCTCTTACCTGTTCGCCAGGTTTGCCTGCTTCACCAGGAGGACCAGCGGGGCCAGGGAGACCCTGCAGATGGGAAACGGGGAGGAAAGAGGGAGGGTTTAGGATCTGGAAGGGAACAAAGAGGTGTTTCTGCGCCTCCACCCTCCCCCAGCACCCTGACAGCCATGAGACCTCACCTGGAAGCCGGGGGAGCCGGCAGGGCCTTGTTCACCTCTCTCTCCAGCGGGACCCTGTGTGGAGACAATGCCGTGGTCACAGCAAGGCCGACCAGAGGAGGGACAGGGGGTGTCTGCCCATCAGGGATACTTACAGCAGGGCCGGGGGGTCCCTGAGCTCCAGCTTCTCCGTCTTTGCCAGCAGGACCCTGTGGGGGAGAGTAAGGAAGAGCTCAGGGGGGAGGCCCAGCGCAGCTGGAGGAAGGGCAGGTGGCAGGGCAGGTGGCAGGGCAGATGTCGGGACTGGGGACAAAGCAAACTGCAAGGTGGCTCCTGGTGCTCTGCTGAGGGGCTGTGGCCTCTTGCATCCCTCCTGTGTGGAGGGGAATATGTCAGGGGCAGGGGCAGGAAGGGGACAGGGACCAAAAGGAGATACTTACAACAGCGCCAGGGGGTCCGGGAACACCTCGCTCTCCAGCCTTGCCGGGCTCTCCCTGCGGAGGAAAGCTTAGGCTTCAGGGAGCCGAAGTGAGACGCTGGGGCCTCCTGGGTCCCTCCTGTTTACTTTAAGTGGAATTTTTTAGGGGCTTTGTTTTCCAAAGAGTCTGCAGGCCCCTGGGGACACTTTTGCTGGCTTTTCTTGCTTGCTCCCTTAGCCTGTCCCTGAGCCCTCTTCTCCTAAGACACCCCTTCAGGCTCCTTCTCCCATCAGCCTCTCCCTATCCTTCTCCCTGCCACGTGCCTGCTGTGACCTGCACCGCAATGGACTCTCACCTCCTCTGGTCTCTCCTGCGGAACCTCAGAGAATCCCCCAAGATTCGGGGGTGACTACCAAATGAAAGGCCCATCCGATCCCCATGTGTGGGGGGAGGGCCACCAACAATACTCATCCCCAGGGACAGGGCAATGACCGTGGAGCCTGGAGAAGTCTCCATTTTGCGGATAGGGAGACTGAGACCCAGAAAGGGACAGTAAGTCACCGAGCCCAGAGCCCAGGACTCCCGCCTCCCAGCCGGGTCCGTCCCGGCTCTGCGTCGCTGCTCACTGACTACTCACAGCAGCACCTTTGGGTCCAGGGAATCCCATCACACCAGCCTGACCACGGGCACCAGGGGGGCCTGGGGGTCCGGGGCGACCATCTTGACCAGCGGGACCCTGCGGACGGGAGACACGAAGGCGGTGGTGAGGACAGAGGGAAGGCAGACAGGAGGGCGGGAGGGGGCGCAGCGGCAGTGATACTTACAGGGGGGCCGGTTTTGCCATCGGGACCAGGGCTGCCAGGGCTCCCAGTCAGACCCTAGGGGGGAAGCAGGGAGGTGTGAGTCGGGTGGGGGAGGAGGCTGAGGGAGGAGCGGGGAGGACTCCAGAGGGCAGATTCCTGGGCCTGTTCCAGAACACTTCATCCCAGACCCCACGCTGGACGGTCAGGGGCCTGGCTGAGCCGGGCCAAAGGGCTGGGGTCTCACCTTGGCGCCGGGCAGGCCAGCTTCACCGGGGCGGCCAGCTTCACCAGGGGAACCTTTGGGGCCAGCGGGGCCAGGAGAACCACGTTCGCCAGCGGGACCCTGGTTGGGGGGAAGTCACGGGAACAATTAGGGTCTCGAGTCTGGCCCTTTCCCATGGGCCAACCTCTTCTTTCTTCTGGGGAGAGGGGCAGCTGGTTGAGGCAGGCTTCGAGGGGCCTTAGTAGGGGTGGGACAGTCCAGGTGAGGCCAAGTGCGAAGCAAGAGACACACACATCTGCGGCCACAGCCTGGAGCACTAATAACTAGGGCTGGGGGTGACTAGTCGGAAGAGGAAGGTGATGCCCAGGGAGCGGCAGGGTCAGCCTCCCAGCCTCAGAGAGACGTTACCTTTGGACCAGCAACACCATCTGCGCCAGGGAAACCGCGGCTACCAGGTCCACCCTGTGGGAGCAGAGGAGGCCAGTGAGCTCAGGGACACACTGGCGGCAGAGAAGGAGGGAGGGGTGGCCAGGGGGCACTTACACGCTCGCCAGGGGGTCCGGGCAGGCCAGTGGGGCCGGGTTCACCTCGGGCTCCACGCTTTCCTTCTTCGCCAGCAGGGCCGGGGGGTCCTTGAACACCAGCAGGGCCCTGGAGGGGGCAAAGGGGGCGGCCCGTGTTGAGGGCCCATCCTGGTGCCAGCCCCGGAGCCAGCCTGAGGCTGGGCCTCCAGTGTCAGGGGCTCCCCAGAAGACTAGGGGCTCCCATTCCTCCCTGGAGCTCCCTCAAGGGGCCCCCAGGGCAGGGCGGGCTGGGCTGTGGGGAGGGTGCCAGGGGGACTTACGGGCTCTCCCTTGGCACCAGCGTCTCCTTTGTTGCCGGGAGCACCAGGTTCACCCTGAAAGGGGGAGGAGACAAGTCTCGAGTTGGGGGGTGCTCAGTCAGCCTACATCTGCTCTCCAAATGAGGGCCACACTGGAGCCAGCGCACGGGGTGGCAGAAGGGAGAGGCTTGTACTTACGCTGTTACCCTTGGGTCCAGGAGGGCCGCTGGGGCCCTGGGGACCAGAGGGGCCTCGGGCACCAGGGAAGCCAGGAGCACCAGCAATACCAGGAGCGCCCTGTTGGGGGCAGAACAGACAGCTGAGCCCAGGAGCGGAGGGCAAGGAGCAGGTGGGGAACGGGCTCC
The DNA here is from genome assembly GCF_000956105.1 of Propithecus coquereli. Taxonomy (NCBI): domain Eukaryota; kingdom Metazoa; phylum Chordata; class Mammalia; order Primates; family Indriidae; genus Propithecus; species Propithecus coquereli. The sequence continues at coordinate 7,576,591 of NW_012135969.1, forward strand.
AGGGCAGGACTGACACCTGGCAGGATACTTACATTGGCACCTTTAGCACCAGGCTGTCCATCAGCACCAGGGTTTCCCTGTGGCACAGAGAAAGGACAATGAGTGACAGGTAGGAACTCTGAGGTTGGTAAGTGGCACAGGGGACACTGAGAAGAGGACACTTACAGCAGGGCCAGCAGCACCAGCAGGGCCAGGGGGGCCGGGCTCACCACGCACACCCTGGGGACCTTCAGAGCCTCGGGCTCCTTGGGGACCAGCTTCACCCTGGATCAGAAGAAAGGATGTGTCAGAAGCCACCCCAGGGAACACAACCTTACCTCTGGATGGCGGGAGGAAGGGGACACAGCAGCAGGAGATCAAGAATCAGGACTCTAAGATCAGAGGACAAAGATGTTGGAGGATGGGCTTCTCTCTTGCCACTCTGGGTCCCTCCGGTTTAGGAAACAGGGAGATATCCGCCCTTTGGCCTGTGCGGGTCATGCCCAGAGAAGAGCGGAGTCTCACCTTAGCACCAACAGCACCGGGGAAGCCAGGAGGACCAGCAGGACCAGTGGGACCCTGTGAAAGAAATGGGGATATCAGCAAGAAGGAAGGTGCAGCTTCAAGTCACACCTGGGACAGAAGAAGTCCTGGGGTTCAGACCAAGATGGGACCCTCCCCATCCCCCATCAGCCCTGAGAGCTGACACTGAGTCCCCTCCCCACTCCCTGGCACTGAGGTCCAGGGGCCACACTCACAGGGGGGCCAGCAGCACCAGTAGCACCATCATTTCCACGAGCACCCTGCAGGAGAGAGGGGAAGCCTCCATTATGTCCACTGAGCACTAGCCAGTCCCCGCAGCTTCTGTGGAACCCCTTCTGGAGTCCAGGGATCCCCCAAAGAGCCAGAAGTACTTACAGCAGGGCCAGGGGCTCCAGGGCGACCTCTCTCACCAGGCAGACCACGGGGGCCCTGCCAATCAAACGAAGAGAAGTCAAATGAGAGGGGAGATAGCTCCTTCCCCCAGCCTCCATCTTGCCCCTGCCCCCTGCCCCCTCCCTTTCCTCTGGAACCGGGCACACTCACCATCTGACCAGGGGCTCCATTTTCACCAGGGCTGCCAGGCTCACCCTACAGAGCAGAGAAGAGAGTGAGGAATTCCTTCATGTGGGACAGGTGGAGGACCATGACGTTCAGACAGCCTCTTACCTTGGGACCAGCAGGACCAGCGTCTCCCTTGGCACCATCCAAACCACTGAAACCCTAAGATAGGAGGGAAGGACAAGGTGAGACCCTGCAGAGGGGGAGGACCACCTTGACATCCACCCAGACCTGAGAAAGAGCCTTGGGAGGTCACCACTGCCATCCCCCTGTCTCTGAGCTAGAGTGAACCCCACCGGCCCAAGATCTCACCCAATCCCTTTATGGGGACTTCTCTGCCATGGAGAGAAGTGCTTTTGGATGTCTTCTCTATATCCCTTGGGACTTCTATAGCTGCCACCCGCCAGGATGCATACAAGGATCCTTCAGGGAAGGGGCTGGAAAGGTGGGATGCCAGGGACTTTGGGATCTTAGATGACTCAAAGGGGACTTACTCTGTGTCCCTTCATTCCAGGAAGGCCAGCTGTTCCGGGCAATCCCCGAGCACCCTGGAGAGAAAAGGAAAGGAAAACAAGGAAGGCCCATTAGAATGTACCACTGTGGATCCAGCTCCCAGATGCAGGCCCAGTGCAGCGAAGCCCAGGGTCCAGCCGCATCCCCTGCTCACCTGAGGCCCAGGAGGCCCACGTTCACCAGGACGGCCGGGTTTTCCAGCTTCTCCCTGCAAGGAAGAGAAAAGGCCATGATGCCCACGGGCTCCAGGGCTGGAAAAAGTAGGGAAGGTCTCTGTCTTCTTGTGATTGCTGCACGTCAGGTTTACGGGCCCAGAATCTTATCTTTGAATCCAGAGCTCAGTTTAAATTTATTGTGAAACCTTTGTTTGGTGCAATCTGAGTCCCTTCAAGGGAATTTCTGTTGATTTCTGTCACCAGCATTTTAATCTCACCATCTGTTAGCCAGTACCCTGAGGGACCAGGTGGGGATTGCTTTAAGGTGGCTGGAGTAAGGGAAGGAACAGTGTCCCTGTTGGAGAGCTGGGGGAACACACCCCACTAAGGGTAATTGTCATTGTTCAAGAGCAGTCCCATGCATCAGGGAGAACTCGCCCTCCTGCCTTTGGGCATCACCCCCAAAGGTGGTGGGGGCACTGGAATGGCGATTACGTGACCTAACCATGGCAGCCATGGGGTCAGATGGCATCTTCTTGTTGGGGATACTTACATCATCTCCATTCTTGCCAGGGGGGCCAGGGGGACCACGGGGACCCATGGGACCCTAGAGAAGATAGGAAAGGTGGTTAGAATCTCCAGAATAAGGCAAAAACAAAGGGAAGGCTGGGATTGGAAGGAGGCGTTGAGGAAGACCCTGGGTTGGAGGGTCCTTCAGTAGGAGAAGCCATGTTTGTAGAGGGAGTATCTGTACAGAGAGTGCTTACTGAGGCTCCAGGCTCGCCAGGCTCACCAGGGGGACCTTGGAAGCCTTGGGGACCCTGGAGAACAAGGAGAGAGGTGTGGGGTTAGAAGGGAAGGCCATCCTTTTCCAATCTCACCAAGAGATCTCTGAGTACCTTCCCTTCCCTCATCCCAATCTTCCCCCCAAAAGACCAAAGCCCAAAGAGATACATGAAGACCTCCCAGATACTCACAGGTGCGCCAGGGGGGCCAGGGAGACCACGAGGACCAGAGGGACCCTAGAGAAGGAGAAGAAAAAGGGGCCATGGTGATTCCCTCTGCGGGAAAGCACAGCATGGTCTAGTCTTGTGACCTCCATTTGTGCCTGTTGGGACCACTCAGTTGTCCTGCATCCTCTCGGGACTCTGAGGTCCCAAAGGTGGTCTTTACCACCCAAGCCATCTATGCCAGCCCCATATGGCAATGCCTGCCTCCTCTGGATCCACATCTACTCCTCTTCCATCGCCCCCGCTCCCCCTGGTGGCTCACCATGGGGCCAGGCACGGAAATTCCAGTTGATTTCTCATCATAGCCGTAAGACATCTGGGGAGCAAAGTTCTAGAAAAAAACAAGAGAAATCAGGGTCAGGATAGGAATTTGAAAGGCAGAAGACATCACCGATAATGGAAAAAGCTGACATCATGTGCTTCCTGATGTGATGTACAATAACACTGGACGACAACACTGCTTGTAAAATAGTCCCACCAAAAATGCATAACCGAATCTAATCTAATCAGACAATCCCAAATTGAGGGACAGTCTACAAAACTGGCCTCTATAAAACAACTGGACTCTTCGGAAACTTGCAGCGTTGTGAAAAACAAAGAAAGTCTGAGGAATGTTCCGCCTTCATAGAAACTAAAGCGATGTTACAATTAGTTGCAATTCATTATCCTGGATGGGACCATGGGTCAGGGGAAAAAAATCTATAAAGGACATTATTGGGACACTGGTGAACTTTGAATATGGACTGTACATTAGCTAACAGTATTGGACCAATGTTAAATTTCCTAAATTCAATTACTGTGCTGTGGTCACTCAAGAGAATGCTCTTGTTCTTAGGAAAAACACACTGAAATATTTAGGAGCAAAGGGGCATGATCTCAGCAACTTACTCTTAAAAGGATCAGAAAAAAATAATGACGTGTATACATAAACAGAGGCTTAAAGCAAATGTGACAAACCGTGAAGGGTATATGAGAGTTCTTTGTACTACTCTTGCAACTTTTCTGTAAGTTTTAAATTGTGCAAAATGTTAAATTATGTCATCTGCCAAAAAGCAAAAACAAAACAGGGGAGAGAGGACACACAAGGCCTCCCATGGGTGTCCCGACCCTCCACTTACTCCTCCAAGTCCAGGGGGTCCGGGAGGTCCGGGGGGTCCGGGAGGTCCGGGAAGTCCAGGCTGTCCAGGGATGCCATCTCGGCCAGGGGGGCCTGCGGGTCCCTGCACAGGAGAGGGCGGGCCAGGGTGAGCGCTGGCCAGGAGCCACGCCCACCTGCAGCCCCTGACAGCAGAGAAAGTGCAAGGCTTACCCTTGGGCCTCGGGGGCCAGTGTCTCCCTTGGGTCCCTATGAGGTTGGGAGAGAAGAAACAAATAGAGGCTGAGTTAGAGAAGGGAGGACCGTAAGGAGTCACAGGACGGGTGGTAAAAGCCGAGGACAGAGAATTACCTCGACTCCTGTGGTTTCTTGGTCCGTAGGTGACTCTAGGGTGACAAGAGACGCGGGTCAGAGGCAGGGTTTGCTAACAAGACGCAGGGCGCAGGAGCGCCCCGACCTCCCCAACCCCAGCCCCGAAGCTGAGCTGTACCTGCGCCATCGGGGCAGACAGGACAGCACTCGCCTTCGGGGGGTTCAACGCCAGGGCAGTTCTTGGATTCGTCACAGATTACGTCATCGCACAACACTTTGCCGTCGTCGCAGACACAGATCCGGCAGGGCTCAGGTTTCCATACTTCCCGGTCATGGTACCTGAGGCCGTTCTGTACGCAGGTGACTGGTGGGACTAGGGCAAGTGGGGAAGGGGCGGGCTGTCAGCAGCGCTCGAGACCCCCGCCTCGGGGCTCCAGGGACCCCAACGCTACCTGTCCTTCCCCTCTGTCTAAGAGACACACTTAGATTTTCCACTTCCCTCCCCTCCCCCCTTTTCCCAAATCCTTAAAAGCTCGTCTGCTCCTCATCAGCTCTAGTGACAGCGCCGAGGCTCCCGGCCAGGGCGGCTATAACTCTTTCCAGTTCCCAGGAATTTAAACAAAAGCTTTAGGCCGAGGTTGCTTCCAACTCCAACCTCAGCCCATTGGCGCCGAAGCCAAGTGAAATAAAAAGCCGTGGGGGGGGGGGAGGGGGAGAAGAGGAGGGGCCCCATCGGGTCAGAGGCTCGTCGGGAGCGGTGGGAGGAGAGAAGGGCGGCCCAGATCTCAGTCCGCCCCCGTTCGCCGGGCAGGTGGGATGGCGTGGGCGGGGCTACGAGAATGGGCGGGGCTGACTGGAGTAGGGTCCCGCCCAAAGACTTGAAATGTACCTCGAAAGTAGGGCACGCCCTAACCTCCAGCACCCAGACGTCATAACAGCCTGCTCTCGGGGCCAGCCCCAGCCCTCCAAAGCCAACCAGTGCCTCTGGGTCACTTCTTAGCCAAAGAACCAAAAAGTCCGCAAATAGTGATGAAGTTAGTTAGCCACACCCACCGCACTAGCAGCTGCCCTCACGGCCACGAGGTGGCGGGCAACGCTAAGCGATGTGGACGGGGCGGGGCCAAGTTCACCGGACTTGTCATTTCTTTTAGAGGCAGGGGCTATCCCATCCCCGACTTTATTTCCCACATCTAGAGGTGGGGTCCACGCCTGGCGACAGCCAGGCCTACCCTCTCCAGCTCCCGCGCCAGGAAGCTCGGGACGGCGAGGCGCCCTGCTCAGTGCGGATCAGCAGGGGGCGCAAAGACCCCGCCCTGCCCGGTCCGCGCCAAAGTTCTCATCTCCAGCCCGCCCCCTCTCCGCGCCCCCTCCCCCTCAGACCAGCATCCCCGCGGCCCCGGGAACGCTGTCTCGCCTGCAGAGAGGGCAAACAATCTTTCCTTATGAATCATCCCACTGCCTTGCTGATCGCTTTTACAGCTTGAGCTCCAAATCCCCAGCTCGGCGCCCCCATCCCATCTTCGACGTACTTTCCCCCCCTCCCCGCGCCCCGATCCCCACTTTCCCTGTTGCGCGCTCGGGACTCTCCTGTAGCAACTCACGCAGAGCTCCATCTTCACCCCCGACTCCTGGGAGCGTTCATCTCCGCCCTTGCCCCAGGGTGAGCTCCCTGCTCTCCCAGGTCGCTAAGGAAGAGCCTTCGCCATCTCCCTTCCATCCCCGAGTCTCCGGAGCATCCAGAGTCTGTTTAAGCCGCAGCCCCGGGACCAAGCTCAGGGCGCGATACCAAGTAGCCCCGGACTCCCAGAAGTTTGGGACTTACTGTCTTCGTCTTGGCCCTGGACTTGGCCTTCCTCTGGGAAGACTTGGCCTTCCTCTTGGCCGTGCGTCAGGAGGGCGGTGGCCGCTAAGAGGAGCAGGAGCCGGAGGTCCACAAAGCTGAACATGTCTAGACCCTAGACATGTAGACTCTTTGCGGCTGGGGTGGGGGTTAGCGTCCGCTCATGCGTGGCCTCACACTCCGCGTGCCTCCTGCTCCGACCCCGAGGAGAAACTCCCGTCTGCTCCGACGACTGGCCAGGGCCCCTTTTATACCATCCCGGTGGAGGGCAGGGAGGAACCCTGCCCCTCGGAGAGGGGGAGCAGGCCGCCCGTCCCCCAGCCAATCAGAGCTGCCTGGCCCGGCCCCCAATTTGGGAGTTGGAACGGAGAAGGGAGGAGGAGGGAAGGGAAGGGAAGGGAATCCACCCCACATCGCCCCCCTTCGCAGCGCTGCCTCCCCAGCCCCCTCCCCAGCACAGCCTGGGCCAGAGGTACTGCCGCTGGGGTGCAGCTGGGTCCTCAGTATAGCGTGGGCTAAAGCGTGGGTAGGGGTGTCCCCTCTGCTTTCTCCCTGGGACCTCCAATCTGGAGGTGGAATTGAGGAGCTGCGTGGGGAGGCTTCCGAAGTTGCAAAGGTTGGGGGTGATTGGGAGAGGGTCCTCCAGGCCATGCTTCATTCACCCTCCTGACGTCCTTGGCAGGAGCTGAGGAACAGGTATAAAGAGGTCAGCTGGGGACCTCTCCCAAACGGGACAACCAGGGCATTTAAAAAATGTGCTTGTTTGGCAGTGTCTTCTGGTGTGGTTGGGGTATGGAGCTTAGGAATATTTGGGGAACAATTGAGAGATTTCTTTATAGACATTAAAGACTCAGATACTTAGGAGGAAGGGTGCTGGCAAGAGGGTTTTATTTTGAGGATGTCAATTCTGCCATATCTGAACTCCAGGAGAGACTCGAATGCCCCCCTCCAAACCCCAGGCCTGATTGAGATAGATGGCGGGGGAGTGGGGGGCCTGAGGCACAGGGTGAGAAACTTGACTAAGTGGTCTCCCCAGAAGGAAGCTTTGGTGGTGGGTGATGGGGCATCGGGGTGAGGAGGAGGATTGCTAGAGGCTCAGAGGTGTGGATTGGGGGTCCAATCCCCTACAGGCTCATTCCCCAAACTCTTCGACCCCAGAGTTGGGGAGTGAGTTTGTAGGGGTAGGTCTGTGATCGCTGGTGACTTAGGAAAAGGTTTTATGTCTGCCATGGCTGTGGCTAGGGGCTAGTTAGAGACCCTCCTACCCAACACAGTCAAACCAGAGAGAACTTGGGTGCAGGTTACTTGGCTAGAGAGGGTGTCCTTCTGGGAGCTGCGTAAAGCCTTTTCTCTGGTTGTACCTGGACTCAGGGCTGGGAATGTATGGGAGCATTTGGGTGTCTGGGTGAAACTTGCCTTTGAGGGTTTCGGATGGAATTGCACAGGGGTTGAGTGACCTTATTTTAGAGCCTGTTTCCCACGGCCTGTCCTCTTCCCTGAAAATCCAGGCTATTGCTCTCTGCTCCTGGATCCGGGCGAGAATCATCTGTACTCTGAGACGGGATGGGGACCCCAAAAACAGCAGGCTATATTTGGGGAGGATGCCTCTAGAAGTCAGTGTCCTCCCTTCATTGTGTCCTAAACCCCCAACAGTGCTCTACCTCAAGCCCAATCTATCCAGGCCCCTCATTTGGCCAAAGTGGGGGTCTCCTTGCAGTGCCCCATTCTCTCCTCTCCCTCCTGTGCGGCTCCCCAACCCCCATTGCTCCAGAGCTGCAAACGTGGAAGCGGGGAGTCCCGCCTCCCCCAAACCATCCAAGATTCCATTGCCTCCCCCCGCCCCTCTCCACGCCCTCCCCCAGCTGGTTTTGTGCAACGAAGGCAAAGGAAAAAAAAAGACCAAGGGAACAGAAGGGGAGGGAGCCACGTCGCCGGCCGTGGGCAGCCAGGATGAGCGGTGCGGGTGGGGCAGCGGAGGGAGACTGCAGGGGCTATAATTAAAGGGAAAATATAGAGTTTCCAGAGAGGCAGGGCTGGAGACGGCAATAGAGGGACGGGCCTTCATCAATTATCGCGACCATGTGGCAGCAACTTGTGGCCCAGGATCTGCCCCCGCCTAGTGCCAGCGACTGCAGGGCAGGACTGGGGGGCTGAGGTGCTGAGATGGCAGTTCCTGGACCCACCAAAGTCCTGTCCTCCACTGTGGGTCAGTTCCAAGGAGGCCCCCATCCCTAATAGGGCACAAGGGACCTGTCCCTCAGAGGAAACAGATACTTGGAGCGGTGACCTCGGGTGGGGTATCACAGGCCTTGGTGTGAGGGTTGGTGGGACCTGCCCACCTCCCTGCTTGTTGAGTTTTGGTAGCAGAGGTAGCTCCTGCCTGCAGCCCCTCCCCACGTGCTCCCAGCCCCAGCTCTCCCACGCCCACCTTAAAGAAGAGACGAAGCCACTGAGGTGTGAATTGTGGGTTGCTATGTCATGGGCTTGGGGTTCCGAAGGTTGTTTGGGGATCCCTGGGATTGGAGCTTTGTGTGTGTGGTATGTGACAGCCACCACCCCAATGTCCAGTTCCAGGCCTTCATCCCAGCGGCCGAGGCAGACGGTTTCCAAGCATCCTTTACACGTGGCATAGGACTGAGGCTCAGGGCCTCTTTTGCTACTTTTCGACTTGAAACGCTTGGCGGACTCCCAGCCCGAAGATGTGTCTTTAATTTCAGCAGCATGACAGTGAGAGGAAGAATGCGCTTGGGGTCTCCTCCCAGCCTGGCTGGACCTCCCTGGCCAGGACCGAGGGCTGGAGACTGGGGGCGGACGCTGGGAGTGGGGAGGAGGGAGCTTGGGCCCGAGAGGGGAGGAGATGCCACCTCATCTTTAGGAAACTCTGAAGCTCTGGCTTCTTGTGGAATGTGAGACTCTGTCCGGCACTTATAGTGGGGGGAACAAAAGCCAAAATCTCCTCCTCCCACCCCCAAGAAATGGTAAAGTCATCAGCAGTTAGGGAAAAAAATTCCTCAAGAAGAAAAACAGAAAGAGGAAAGTGCTGAGCTCTGAGTTCTCTCCCTCTCCAAATTTCCCCAAGTGCCCCCCCCCAAAGAAAGAGGGGAAAGGCCTATGCTCTCTAGGTCTCCCCAGCCTCCAGAGCTCCTCAGGCCCCCAGTCTGGACTCCATGGTGTGGGACGAGGGAGAAGAGCACAGCTGGAAGAGGTAGCCCAGGTGTTGGTGCACCTGGGGAGGCATGCTCCCCTGCCCTGCATATCCAGGCCACCATTTCCCACTGCTGTGGTCCCCAGTGAGGTTCTGTTGCCTTTCCTCCCCATGCTGACCCTCCAGAATGCTTCTCTGCCCCAACCCCTGGCCCCAGACTGGTGATGGAGAGAGGGTTCCCAGGAGAGGGGCCGAGGAGAGGGAAGGGGAGGGGTCTAAGAGTGAGGCTGCAGCAAAGGCCATGGGCATGAGGCTCTGCATGTGTCCCCATCACAGAGCCTGGCACAGCTCCTGTTGAAGGACCTGGAGCAGAGTCTGGGACAGACCCCAGGTGTGGAGGGGCCCCACTTTTTCCCTTTCCTTGGCATTGGACAATCTGAGTCCGTTGCAAAGTTCCTTAGCTTCCAGGTGCAGCTCTGTGCTTTTCATGTCTCTAGCCCAAGTCCTTTAGCCTGCTGGGGTCTCCCTCCCTCCCTCCATTCCTCCTTTCCAGGTTTAGGGAGAAGATGATACATTCAGTTTTGTCCATGTTTGATGCCTGTGAGACATCCAGTTGGAAATGTGGAGGAAGCCCTTGGGTGCCTGGGTTGGGAGTTCAGAGGAGAGACAAATGTGGACCCCCCCAGGATGTTGGTAACTGAAGCCGTAGTTGTGGATGGTGTTGTCTCCGGAGAAAGCATGGGGGGAGGAGGCTGAGGGGCTGGCTCCGCAGGCTTGGGTAGAGGAGGAGGAGCCCACACAGGAGACAGGATTAGGGTGGCCGGAGAAGAAGGAGGGCGAGGAGGCCAGGGATGGATTGGGGTGTTAAGAATACAGAGGAATGAAATTGTTCTAGAAGGAAGGAGAGCTCTATGCTACAGAGAACTAGTAGGGTGAGGTGTGAAACGTTCCCTGGATTTAGCAACATGGCGCTGTTAGGTGCCTCAATGTGAGCTGTTCTGGTGGAGAGAGGGACAATGAAGCCAGACTGGGGTGGGCTGAGGAGGTGCGGGAGGCGGGGAAGTGGGATCAGAGTGCAGGGGAATCCGAGGAGGAAACCAGCTCTTCCAGGAGTAGAGCAAATTCAAGCCACCTCCTCCTCCTTCTCTTTCTTTCCTTGCACCCCCCTCGCCCCCATCCGGTCTTCCTTTCTGTCCCTGCCGCCCTCCCCTTTCTCCTCCCTGTGACTTTTCTCCTTTCTCCATCCTGCCCCTCTCTGGAGCTCTTTTCTGGGTTTCTCATTTGACATTTTTGCTCTCCCTTCCCCTTTCCTCTTCTTCCCAGGCCACCTGAGCCCTGGAGTAGCCACAGCCAGGCCCGGCCTCCCCCTTGCACTCCTCCAGAGCCAGCCCTTGCTTTCTAGTCTGGGCCAGAACCCGTCCTATTCTCTCGGACCCCCCAGTCCTAGGGGCAGAGCAGCCCAGGAAGGAGCTGGGACGAACTGGTGAGAGAAGGGCTGAGTGTGGCCCCGGGTGACACCAGGACAGTCATGCCAGGGCTGCTCCCCAGGGCCCCTGCAACCACCCCACCAGGTCCCAGCCAGTTCCCAGTTGAGAAAAATGCACTGGCTGGGGGATATTTGGGGCTTGGGGACCCCGGGCCTCGCTGCCGCTCTGTGGTGATGAGAAGTGAGGGGCCAGCCCCATCCTCCCCACTGGAGTGTGGGCTCCCCGGGCAGCACCTGTCAGCTTCGCCATTGCGTCTCTGGTCAGTCCCCCATGGGATCTGGAGGCAGAGCAGCTTCTCCTTAAAGGTTGGCTGAGTGAACCGGTTGAATTTCCATTTACCCCTTTCTGTTTTGGTTCAATTCTGTGCTTGTTTTATCCCATTTCCTTTCCTTGATGCCTCCCTGCCTTCCTTTTTTCTATTCATTTACCTCTTCTCTGCCCATCCTCTCCCTTAACCTTTTTCCTTTTCGTGTATTTTCTTTCCTTTTCTTAGTTCTCTTTTCCCCCCTCCTTCCTCTCCTCTGCCTCTGGCCCAATGTCCCACCCCCTCCACCCCCCACACTCCTTTTCCTCCCTCCCTCTGTTTCTCTCCTATTCACTTCCGGTGTCTTCTTCACGGTCCTGGTACTCTGGTCCTCCGCCCGTCCCAGGGCCAGCAGGCTCTCCTGATGCTATGGGCCGGCAGCGTGGGAGGGGCTGGACAGGGGGCCAGGGCTTGCATCCCAGCCAGATGTCTGGGGCTGTGTTTGGGAGACGAATGCAAAGCTTCCTTTAAAGCCTGAATTTCTTTTTAAAAAGAGAGGGGGAGTGAAGGGGCAGCCTCTGTGGGACAGAGATACCCGTCCCGATCCTGCTCTCCTTGCTCCACACCCTCCCGACCCCCCTCCCCGCAGGTAAGCCTCAGCCACAGCAGGCTCCTGTCTTCCGCCCCTGCACCAGCCACCAGCTTTTCCTCCTGACAAACCTGGGATTCTGGAGTTTCTGGGGCGGGGGTTGGGTGGGGGATCCCCATCTGCTTACTTGCACCAGCGCTGGGCAGAGGGCACCTTTGGACAGAGCCTGGCTTGGACACAGAAAGGATCTAATATGGATAACATGGCCCTGCCTTCTCCCCCCAAAGCCCCTGCCCACATTTTGCTGAGTAGCCACATTCATTTCCTGGTGTATTCATTCAACATATTTATATACCAGGCACTGTGCTGGGCACTGAGCAACACAGACCCTGTGCCTGCCCTCGCGAAGTGTACATGTGGCACAGAGACAGACGTTAATGACATCATATCAATAAACGTGAAGTTCAACTGTTAAAGTTACCAGCGAGTGGCAGGCATGACAGAGGGTCTGCTTTAGTCCCGGGGCCCTCGGAAGCGTCCCTGGGTGGGTGGATGGATGAGTGGAGACAACTTAGGTAGGGGTAGGAGGCAGGGTGGGCACTGTTGGTACCACACATGCCAAGGCTGGGGGCGGGGGGAGCATGGCAAGTTCTGGGTGGCCACAGAATCCAGAGAAGGCCAGCGCGGCTGGAGCATCATCGGCAAAGGGTGGGCAGGCCATAGAAGCCACATCAGGGGTTTTAGTCTCTATCCTTTGAGCTGTGGGCCCCAGTAGAGGGACTGAAGCAAGGGAGGGTCACAGTCAGGTCTGCCTTTGTGAAAGGTCCCTATGGTCACTTGGGGGAGTAGGGACTACTAGGGGAGGGCTAGGGGGAAGTGGAGGACCAGCCGATATGCTGCCACCCTTGCCCAGGTTTGGACCAGGTCGATGGCAATGGAAACAGAGAAGAGGGTAGACTCAAGAGCACTTTGGGAGGCGGAATTTACAGGGGTGGGGGTGTCTGGTGAGGAACAGGGTTGACCCCTGCGCTTCTGACAAGGACCCTGTTTGGGGAAGAAGACCCTGAATTTCATGCCTGTAGCAGACCTTCCATTTAATTACATGCAATGAGAGGTTACTTCAGGCCACCTGGGGCCAGCCCTGTGTTGGGCACCGCCAAGCCGGGCAGGCCCCACGCAGACTGAGAGGCAGGCAGACAAGGCCGCGCGCAGAGCAAACATGGAATATAATGCTGGAAAGCTAGGTTGAGGCCGCCTGCTAGAGTCCCGGGGTTCTGGGGGAGGAATTTGTGCTCAGCCTGGTGGCCGTATGAAGTCAGCGACTGGCTTTGAGCAGGGCATGCTGTGATCCTTTTGCCAAGGACTTGCCCAGGGGGCTTATGCTGATGACAGCAGAAGGACTCAAGTTAGAAGGCTGGGGCCCTTGGGGACAGGGGAAGATTTGAGGAAGAGGGGGACTTGTGGGTACAGGGATCAGCAAGAAGACAGGGCTTGGCAACAGGCAAAGAGGGAGAACAGGTGACCCTCCCAAGGTTGGGTGCAAGCTCTGTTGGATCCCAGAACTTTAGAGTCTCAAGGTGGAAATAGCACAGAATAAGAGAGATTCAGCTGGAGTGAAGTTTGGAGTTTATTCTGTTCTCTCCTTGTACAGATGAGAAAACTAAGGCCCAGAGAAGGAAAGTGACAGCCTAAGGTCACCCAGCTGGGCTGGAGGGGTCAGAGGTAAGAAGAGCCCTGCTATATTTCAAAACCCTGGGTGGTAGGGGCAGGGAAGCAACTGGGGATGGGGGGTGGTGTCTCAAGCGTGACATGGGCACCCCATATAACCACCTGGGGGGACAGCCCAAGAGAATGCTCCCCAACTCTCAGCGGAGCCATGTGGCCAGAGGGGGAAGGGAGCCTGGTGGGCAGGGAGGGACTGCCACATGGAAAAGGCTTGATAGGAACCATCTGGCCTGGGCTGGCGGAATGTGGGCTGCAGGGAGGGAGGAGCAGGAGACGGGAAGGAGGCTGTGGTGGGCGGGTGGATGGCGGGTTGGGGCTGGGAGTGGCCCGACCCGGAGGCCCCTACCTTCCAGACTGCTGCAGCCCAGATGCCTTCGCTGCCTTCGCAGCAGCGTGGCCTGGCCGGTCCAACCCGCTGACCTCATTCCCAGCTCCCCTCCCGCACGAGCCCCCCCTTGCCTGCCACGTAGACCGAAGGCTTAGCTGCATCTTCTGCTGGAGGGACGAACAGCAGGAGAACACAGGCACCCTGTGCCCAGAGCCCTGCCAGGTCAGGTAGCCTGTGCAGAGCAGTTGTGGTCCTTGGGCCCCCAGACCACTGTGGGCCTCAGTTTCCCCTCCCCAAGCATGAGGCCCAGCAAATGGAGGGGGTTGGGGAGGAGCATGATGGTGAAGCCAGCTGGAGGATGGAGGGGCAGGAGTCAAGGGGACTCTCTGAGGTCATCACAGCCATCACCCTGCCTCCCCAGGGCAGGAAGGTGCCAGCCTCAGACCCAGCAAGGGGTAGGGACAGGACATTTCTCCTCTTCTCACACTGTTCACAAGAAGCAGGGTCCCCTGACAGTTAGGGGAGGGGTCCTCTGTAAGACCTAGCCTTCTTCCCATGCTGTCTCCCCTCCCTCAGCCCCTCTCAGAGACCTCCCTTCAACCCTGTCTCCAGGCTCTGCCTCTGACCTGCTTCCCTCTCCTCCCTGCCCCCCAGGTCCCGGGTCTCCAGGGCCCCAGCTGAACGGGGGGCCGTCCCTCCTGGCTCCCAAGACGTTCCGGGGCTGTGAGTCATCGGGAATGTCTGCTCTGGTTGCAGCTTCCCTCTCCTGCCACGGACCCTCTTCCCCTTCTCCCGCAAGCTAAGGGCAGAGGGTGCCCCTCCCAGGCAGGGGGCTCTGCAGGAGGGGAGGAACCCACATGCAAGGCTGTGATGAGGCCTTGCTCCCCCACAGTCAGAAGGGGACTTAGAGGACTTGTGTGCCCCCCACCCAGATTCCACCTCCCCATCGCAGACGAATTTCCTGTCCTTTCTCCCATTTCCCAGGTGGGGAAACTGAGGAGGGGCAGGGAGGAGGCTCAGGTGCCCCCACTCCATTTTAGGGCTCAGCTTTGCCAGACTGGGCGCTTGCCCAAGCCTCTTTCTGAAGGGCCCTCCCCACGTTCAAGGCCGGGTCTGGCAGAAAGGCTGGAGAGAGACTCCGCTGCTGCCTGAGCTCCAAGGATGACACGTCCTGGCTGGGGTGGGGAGTCCACGTCTGCAGAAGGGGGAGGCCACGTGCCTGGACCCTTCCCACAGAGCCCCTGTGCCAAGCCTTGCCAGGCTGCCTCTCCCCCTCCCCCTCTCCCTTCCTTCCCCAGCAGCCCTGTCCTGCCTCCTCCCTGCAGCCTGAAGAAGCAACTGGGTGGGGGGTGGTGGGGGGGAAGGGCAGGCTAGGAGACGTTCCCATCCCCATCCTCTCCTCCTCCAATGTGCCATTTCACATCCCATCGCTGAGCCTCTGTTTCCTCATCTGTAAAATAAAGGGCTGGACAGAAAAAGTCCCCACCCACGGTCGGTCGGTCTAGGATTCTGTCTCTTCCTGGTCATGGAGACAGACTCTCAGGCGCTCATACATACCCTCACCCGTGCACTGACCCTCCGTCTCACACACACACACACACACACTCACACACACACACACACACACACTCACACACGTTGGCATGCACATGTGGCCCTCTGCTTATTGTGGGTGCAGCAGCCCCCCACAATTCCTGTTTCCCTCTTCCTGAGAGCCCCCTATTTCTTCTCCCATTCCTATCATACCACCCCCCCTCGCCACCCCTTTACATCTTCCTACTCCTGGTTCTCCTCCTCCTGAGGTCACCGGCAGGGCAAGAGCAAAGAAGAGCAGAGGGACGTGAGATTTGAACCTCAGAGTACCAGACTTCTGCCCCGCCAAAGACCACTCCCACCACCCCCTGGGGCTCTTGGCTCCTTCTGAGGTTTTGGGTGGGAGGGAGTCTCAGAAGAATAGAGCTGAGAAGGGCTCGTTCTTTCCACCCTGCTGAGGACCTGCGGAAGGATGCCCCTCGCTTCTGTTTCCTGAATATGATTAACATTCACTTTCGGAAACATCTGTCCCACTGACATCCTGAGACCTCCTTTTAAGTGTGATCATTTTAGCAGCTTGCCCTGGCTGTTGCCCCAGGTTGCACCCTTCTAGGAACTTCTGCTTAAGGGAGACTGGTCAGAACTCAGAGAGGACTGTTCCAGGGGATGAGATATCTGCTGGCCAGAAGAGGCGTGGGAATTGGGCAGCAGAGCACACCCTTCAGCCCCGGCCGACTGGGGAATAACAACAAACGATTGTACCAGGCTCTGCCGTAAGCACGTCACGCATTTGTACTCCTCTAAAAGCCCTCTGAGGTGGGTGCTGCTACTGTCTCCAGTTTCAGAGGAGGAAAGAGAGGCACAGAAAGGTTGAGTCAGTTGCCTGAAGCTACAAAGCTAGGAAGTGGCCGAGCTGGGATTCAAACTCAGGCAGCCTGGCTCCAGAGCATGCATGCTTATCTGCTGCTCTGGTCAGGTCCAAGACACCCAGGATGGGTGCCAAGGGCTGCCCTGCCACCTAGTCTGAAGAAGTGGCTATTTGCACCAACAGGCTCCCAACCATGCGCATGCACGGGAAGGATCGTAGCGGGACGTGGCTGGAAACTGACCACAGGCACCATCGGTAGTTGGAAAGATCGCAGCAGAGCTGTCTCCCTCCCATCTGCGGAGAACTATTGTGTGCTGACCGCACCACACGTCATCTCGTTTAATCCTCACAACAGCGCTGGGAGGGCAGTCGTAACACCGCTATTCTACAGCTGGAGACTCAGAAGGGCCGAGGCTCGCCCAAGGCCCCCGTCCTAGAGCTCAGCGAGAACCCACGTGCCCTGACAGCCAGCTCGGGCTTCTCTTCACCACCCCACGTGCTCCCTATTTGCAAATCCCTATTTGCTAGACACACGCAGCCGCGTGCAACAGACTGTGTACGACGCTGGAAGGAACGACAACTCTCAGTTGTGTTTGAAGCGGCGCTTTGCTCCTCCTCGCTGACAGTCCCCCAGGAGGGTCTTACGCCCATTGTGTAGTAAAGGGAAGCCCCTTGCTGGGGATCCCCCAGCCAGGAAGCAGTGAAGCTGTAACTAGGCTCCATGCCTGCCTGCCTAGCCAGAGAGCTGGCACTCCCCGTCCCTTCGACACTGCCTGTCGCCTTCGCTGTCATCCAGCCCAGAAGCAGCCCCTGCGTACGCGGCATCCTCACTGAGCGCACATACATGTAACAGACACAGGAAAACCACACTCAGGCTGCACCTGCACGACACAGGCTGAGGGCTGTTTGCTGTTTCCTGTGTGCCAGGCTCTGAGTAAGGGCCTTATAGGTGTTCCCTCGACAAAAGGCCACAATGATCCTGTGACGTGGGTCCTGTTAATATTCTTATCCTCATTTTACAGATGAGGAAACTGAGACTCAGAGAGGGTAAGTAATTTTCTCAAGGTCACACAGCTAGGCAGTTGCAGAGCTGAGGTTTGAATGCAGGTGTCGCCACCATGCTATAGCCCATCCTGTAATACTGACTGGGTGCTACTCATTCAGTCCGTCAGCAACCATTACTGCTGCCCTCTGTGCCCCACCCTGTGCAGGCCCTAGGCATGGAGCTGCCCTGCCCAGCACACGCTGCACGGCAGATGGGGGCTGTGCCCACTCTCGCTCTCCTTCTTTCCCAGAGAGCCTCCTGCCCAGCAAGCAGGGCATTTGCATTTGACACCTAGTGAGGGAGAATACTGAGGTAGTGCCTGGATGGGGAGTACGGAGACAGGGAGATGCAAGTGAGGTGCCAGCTGGGCCCGGGCAGGGGAAGGTAGTTGGGGGAACATGGGAGGGAGGGACGGCTCCCGCTTCTGCCTCCATTTTGGTCTATGCTCACATCCATTCTGTATCTCTCCATCTCAGATCTTCTCTCCATCATGTCTCTCTGTGTGCATCCATCTCTCTGTCTCCTGTCTTTCCCTGTCCCTTCACTGCTATCAGCCCCTGTGGGGACAATGGATCAGGGGTGTGGTCACCTACAATCAGAGTGGACATCCACGTCTGAGCAGGGGCTCCATCGGCTCTGTCCCAGGACCCTTCATACTGGCCTTGTCTCAACAGAGGACCTCAGGACCCTCCTCGAGCTTTTCTCACAGGCTCGGCTCTCCTTGTCCCCAAGTGCTAATTTCTCTTCTTTGAGACAGAGTCTCTCTCTCTCACCTGGGCTAGAGTGCCGTGACATCAGCCTAGCTCACAGCAACCTCGAACTCCGGGCTCAAGTGATCCTCCTGCCTCAGTCTGCCGAGTAGCTGGGACTATAGGCATGCGCCACCATGCCTGGCTAATTTTTCTATTTTTAGTAGAGACAGGGTCTCACTCTTGCTCAGGCTGGTCTCGAACTCCTGACCTCAAGCAATCCTCCTACCTCAGGCTCCCAGAGTGCTAGGATTACAGCCGTGAGCCATTGCACCTGGCCCCAAATACTAATTTCTAAGCCCAGGCACCACCAGTCTGCAGATCTGGGCCGTGCCTTGCCTCTTCGTCAGACTGGGGGAAGAAGCTGTGACCCTCCCATCAGACAGGGGGCTCCTTAAAAGAAAGAGTTCTATCTCCTCACTCAGACTGAGAGCTCTCTGAGGGCAGGGACTGTGTCTCCCACACCAGATTGGGTTCCTTGGGGCTGTAATGTGAGTTTCCCCATCAGACTGGGGGCAGGGCCCATGTCCCCTCCTTCCTCTGGATTCTCCTGGTCTCCAGCTTGGGCTCTGCCCGAGGAAGTATTTAGCGGGAGGCTGACACACTCCCCACCCTCCCTCTCTGCCTCTAGACCTGTTCAAACTTCAATGCTTTCATGTCCACCCCACTCCAGTGGCCCAGCTTCCTTAAGTCCCTCTTTAGTCCCGTCCCCCTCCTTCCCAGATGGGTCCTTACTTCTCTGGGGCAGCTGGGAATAAGGAAAGACAAGAATTTGAATATCAACATTCCACAAAGAAGCCTGTAGGCAGAGATGCTGCTCAACCACCAATGTCCTGACCTCTCAATCCTACCCGAGATCCAAGCTCAGCCCCTTCCTGGGCCAGCACAGCCCACCTGCCTCTCTCCTTGGCTCTGGACATATTTATAGCTCATCTGTCTGATGCTTTCTCAATGCTGTTTTTTTTTAAATAACCTTTTATTTTGGTTTAATAATTTTAGATTCATAGAAAAGTTGCAAAGAGAGTACAGAAAGTTCCCAAATACCACTTATCCAGTTCCCCTAATGTTAACATCCTATATCATCATGGTATAGTTGCCAAAACTAAGAAGCCAACACTGGTACATGACTATCAACTAACCTCCAGACTTTATTCAGACTTCATTAGTTTTTCTACTCTGGGATTCCATCACAGTGCATTTGGTGTTCATGTCTCCTTGGTCTCCTCTGGCTCTTGACAGTGTCTCAGTCTTTCCTTGTTTTTCATGACTTTGACAGTTTTGAAGAGTACTGCTCAGGTATTCTGTAGAATGTCTTAATGTTATTTTACAGCCTTTCCTCAAATGAAATCGTCCATAGTGTCCTACTACATAATCAGACAAAAATGACTGTTGCAGCAGTCATGGGAGATGGTGCACGATAAGCCAGGTCACCTGAATATGAATCTCCATGGGACCCCCTGGGAACTCTAAGAAACCCCTAGGGTCCCACAGAACCCAGTAGGAAAATCATTAATTTAGGCCAAGCTCTGTTCATACTACATGGTTTTGTGCCATAAAACCCTAGGCAGTTAGTTATAAACTAAGGCTCACCTACTTCTGATGATAGGGCCATCGCTACTTGTCAAGGAAGCTCCAAGGGCCGGAAAAGTCTTTGACATCTGTCTTTCCCCAGCCTCTGTTGTAGGCACACCCGCGGTGTGCTGCCCAGGTACTCCCTGCAGGACTGAGACACCCATTCTGAGCTGATGGGAATGCTGGAGGCGGCTGCCTCTTTACTTCTCCCCAGGTATCATTCTCAGCCAAAGGGAGTCACTTTGCTGAAGGTCATGCTCCCTCCTCAGGGGCAGTCATCCTATGACTGACTTTTGTGAAGGTGCAAAAGCCCTGACTCCTTGTCTCAAGGGGGACAACTCCAAAGGGACATCTCAGTTCCAGAGCTCCTTGTGGGATTGTATCGTCAATGCACTGCAGTTAAATATCTCCCTCCACCCAGTCCTACTTCATTTGCTCATCAACAAATTCCTGCACACGAATCTCCATCTCAGGGTTTCCTGGGAACCTGACCTAAGACAGTTGGTGCCGGGAGTGGTCTGAAGACTCAGACTCTACAATAGGACCAGCCAGCTTTACATTAAGTAAAGTAACAACTCTAGGACTGTCATAGCAGACAGTAGAACACAGAATCAAAAGCTCAGAGACGTGGACATGCTAGAGTGGACACATTATGTAAAACCAAAAAGTCACCAGGTAGCTCCTAGAGCAGGGGTGGGGAACCTTTTCATGTCGAAAAGCTGCAATAATTTAGCTGTAATCAAATACGCCCACAGTCAAGAAACTTCAATTAGATATACTTAAAAATGTACATTATTTTATAAAAGTCTAACTACTATGTACTTAATAATTTCAAAAAATGAAAACTATTTTTTAATTTTAAAGTTAACTAACCTTTTAATGACTTTGCTGTGTCTGCTTTTTGTTGGAAAGCATTTGAATATCTGGTTGCAGCATGGAGGTCCGCAGTTTCAATTGATCCTCTAGATGTGTTTCAGTCATTTGTGACCTTAAGGGCTTCTTGATTTGGGTTAGGTAGGAGAATGTAGATTTGCAGTAATAAGTGGTTGAAAAGCAAGAATGCATTTTTCAGACATGTTGCCAAAGGTATGGGTATTCTACTGCATTTTTCCATATTTCAACTGGATCTTCCTTAGCATCAAACAATGACTTTAGAATGTCATCTACTGAGAGCCCAATCGATTCCATCTGTAGTTCTTTAGGTGCCTTAGTGATATCAACTAGGTGGGGCTGAAATGCTAATTTGAGTGTGATGTCATGATTCTCAAAGTCTGTGAACCTGTCATTGTATTCTCCAATTAATAGGTCTATAACAGATGCGTATTCTTCAAATGATTCGCATATATCATCCTGCTCATCAATGACCTTTGCTAACTGGGGAAAATGTTCATTTGAAATTTCCTTTTGAAGAAAAAGTGTTTTGAAAAAAGATAGCTTTTTTCGAAATGCTTAGATTTTTTGCCACATATCATATATAGACTTAGTTTTATCTTGCAAAGAAATATTCAAGTTGTTTTGATTTGACATGATATCATACAGAAATGCTGCATTCCTATAGAAATCTTTTAATAATTCACATTGCTGATTCTATTCTTCATAAAATTTAACTATCTCTTCTCATAGAGATAAAATCTTGACTAACACCTGTCCCTGCGATAACCAACAGACCTTAGAATGATATGGCAAATCCACACCGAATACCTCATCATTCAACATTAGCATGTTAGGAAACTGACACGCTGTGTTGCATTTGCATGCACATAGTTAACAATACTTATAACTTGTTGCAAAGTGTCACTTAAAATAGTAGTAGTTTTAGCACAGAGATTTTGCTGATGCAAGATACAATGAGAAGAAATGAGAGCATCTGAGGGCTGGGCGCAGTGGCTCACGCCTGTAATCCTAGCACTCTGGGAGGCTGAGGTGGGCTGATTGTTCTGAGCTCAGGAGACCAGCCTGTTCGAGACCAGCCTGAGCAAGAGCGAGACCCTGTCTCTACCAAAAAATGGAAAGAAATTAATTGGACAGCTAAAAATATATGTAGAAAAAATTAGCCGGGCATGGTGGTGCATGCCTGTAGTCCCAACTCGGGAGGCTGAGACAGTAGGATTGCTTGAGCCCAGGAGTTTGAGGTTGCTGTGAGCTAAGCTAGGCTGACGCCACGGCACTCGCCGCAGGCAAGAGAGTGAGACTGTCTCAAAAAAAAAAGAAATGAGAGCATCTGGATCTGTTAATACTTTTTTTATCTGTGCAATAAACGCTTCATGTTTTCCTATCATGGAAGGTGCACCGTCTGTACATACACTCACTAAATTTACCAAATTCAGCCCAACTTCACAACATTTATCTGGAAAGTTGTTGACGATATCTACTCCCCACGTCCTGTTCCCAAGAGTGCTCAAGGTGAGTAACTCTTCATAGCGAAGAAAATCTTCTGTTATGACCCAAATGAAGTAAAAAACCTGTACCAAGTCAGTAGTATCAGTTGATTCATCCAAAGCGATTGAATAATATATATTTTCCTTTTGAAGTACTGCATGAAGTTGTTCTGTTAAGTTGAAGGCTAATTCATGCTGTTGATCAGTTATGGTTCTCCTTGAAAGAGGCAGTTGTTTGTACTTTGAAACGTTATCGGGGTCTAAGCATCCTACAACTTTGACAATGCATTCTTTCACAATTTCTACATCACTGAATGGCTTCCCCTTTTCTCCCCAAGTATATAAGCTACTTTATAAATTGCTTCAGTGGCATTATTTCCAGGCCTTATTGCTGCTTGAAAGAATGGTCTTTGCTTTTGCTTTTCATCTTTTAATATTTGCAATACAGGCTTTTGCACCTCTCCCTCTAATTTAAAATATCTGTGGTCATTATGAGTGTTATAATGCTGATGAGCACTGAATTTTTTTAATGTTGATATTGCAGTATCACAAAGCAAGAAAATCATCTTAACTTTAGCAGACACAAGATAATATTGCAATTCCCAATCCTCAGTTAAAAACCTATTTTCTTCCTTCAGCATTCTCTTGGTCTTCTTTGACATGATGGGCTGTTAAGCAGACAAAATTTAAAAAATACTGTCAAGCTGTGCAACTATTCACAAATTCCACTTCAAACACAAACACAGGGCACCACTGTCAAAAGCTGATAGCAGACTGGCGTACTCGACCCTCATAAACTCCCGCCAACCAGCCTTGTGCGATAGTGGCACCAGTCAGGCGGGGGAAGTTAGAACTAATCATAAGCGTAGCAGCCGTCAATTTAGCCCTTATGGCCCACTAATGTTCTAATCGTGCCAGTCAGTCTGGGAGGATTATTTCATTGAAACTTATTTTATTCTTTGGTATTTTATACATGTTCATTTTAAAAATAAAATTAAAATATAAAAGATGAACAAAAATGTATTAATAAAAATAAAAGGATTTGTTCTGTAATATTTGGATTCAGTCAAAAGGCTGCACTTAAAGACCTAGAAGCCCACATGTGGCCTTAGGGCCACAGGTTCCCCACCCTTGTCCTAGAGGATGACAGTGGACTATGACAAATATAACCAAGAACTAGCTCCAGTTGGAGCTGCCGGACCAGGTGTGGTATCTTTGCTAAAGCACATTAACAGGACTCAAGTTCACAGCATGTGGTCACTGATCTGGAAAATGCATTATTTTCATCTCCACTAGGAAGGAGAAGCAGAAACAACTTGCATGCACTTGGGATGGACAGCAGTGTACATTTAAGGTCTTCTCCTAGGCTCTATGAACTCTCCCACCCTCTGCTGTAATATAGTCTGAAAGGACCTGGATCATTTGGATGTTCTATATACATTGATAGCACATTGATCTGTTCTTTTGATAACATCTTGTTAATATGGATCAGAAGAGCAAGAAGTGACAGGAGCCTTGATAAGACACGTGCATTCCCGTGGGTGGGAAGGGAACAATCCTACAAAGATTTAGGTGCTCAAAGCATCAGTGAGATCTTTAGGGGTTTGGTAGCCTAGACATCCCCTCCAAAGAAAAGGAGACACTATTGCACCACAAGTAAGGAAGCACATCTGGTAGGCCTCCTTGAACTCCGGAGAAAGCATGTTCTACTCTCAGGAATATGTTCGTGGGTGACATGAAAGGCTGCCAAATTTGAGAGACACCCAGAGCAGGAAAGAGCTCGGCAACAGTTCCAGGTGTGGTACAAGTGGCCCTGTCCTTTGGACCCTAAGACCCACAGATCTTATGGTATTAGAGGTATTTGTAGCATCAATAAGTACTTTGGAACCCCAATAGCAGAATCACAATGCAGGCTTCCAGGGTTTTGGAGAAAGGTGGTCTGCGTTGGAGGATTACACACTATTCAAAAAACAGCTTCTTGCATGCTATGGTACCCTGGTAGAACCAGAACACCCAACCAGGGG
This sequence comes from Propithecus coquereli, assembly GCF_000956105.1. Lineage (NCBI taxonomy): Eukaryota > Metazoa > Chordata > Mammalia > Primates > Indriidae > Propithecus > Propithecus coquereli. The sequence goes on from NW_012135969.1 coordinate 7,600,284, forward strand.
ACATCAGGTGACTATGTGACCACAGCTGCCCATGCTGAGCTGGGTCCTGACAGATGCTCCATGTTTCCATGAGTCTCCTACAAACTGAGCTGCCCAGACTTCTGGTCATTACGTGGTCCTGGATCTCTCTTGGATGCCCCCTTATGTACCTATAAGTGTTCCTCTCACTTAACATGTCACTTGGCCAAGAAAAAGAGCTTCCAGCTGTAGGTGGCCGGAGACCGGGGTAACAGGACATATCCTCCTCCTGCATTTCATGATTCAGATGGCAGACTTAATGGCTATTGAATTTTCCTAAAGTGTGGTCCATGGACTGGTGGAGGACCCTCAAGCTGTAAAAGTGGTCCTCAGGTGTTGGCGGTTTCCCGGGAAAAAAGGAAGGAATTGCTCTACGCATAAATTTGAAATACAAAATTGCTTCAGATTCTCACAACAATCCCATTTTGTTCTTAATAATTGTCACATTCCTCAACACTGTGCATGCGCTAATTTGAATTGGGTTGATCTGTCTTGGCAGTTTGTCTCAAGCAATATATTTTCATGTCACTTATGGGGTTTGGGTTATTACTTTTGTGATGTGTAACATCCTCAATATAAATAATAAGCCAATGATTCAAAAGTGGTTAATTAAAGCTTAAGTGGAGTGATGAAAATAGTAACCCAAATACTACAACTGAGAATAGTGTTTCAAAAGTAAATTTGTAGCAAACAAGAATCTAGTTCAAAAAAATGTAAATCTCTAAGAACTGGGACATGTCTGACGATTTCACACAAGCAGCTGGAAAAGAAAAATGTAAAAAGTGAGTATGATGTTGAATATCTGTAACTGGACATCGTTGGACTGGTGATCCATTCCATTTTAATCCCCAGTGTGTTGTTATGTTATGAAACTTTGTCAAATAGTGGCATAAAGCCATCAAAGCTTTTCACATCATTTTCAGACAAAGCTCAGTGACCTTTCTGGTAAACCATCAGAGACTTTTTTTTCCAGAACACGAGCAAAATAAGCTCTCCAGGACAAAACTGATGGATTTTTTTCCCCCCACTAAAGGCAGGAAGAAAAACAAAACTACAGAGGCAGCATTTAAGATTGCACTCCTCTTAATAAAACACAGATACAAAGTAACACTGAGAAACTTGTAACACAGCTGTGTTATTAATATTAATGACACACATTCCTCTCAGAATAAAGAAAGAACTTTTGGCAAATTTCCTTTATCAAACAAAAGTGTTAGATATCACATAATATCAATTGCATACATTATGAGAAAAGAGTTTGCTTTTAAATTCTGCTATCTTGTACGCCTCATTAAGAAATATAAATTTTTGTCCCTTTAAGGTTAGGCTTGGATTATCCACAGACATTGAATGTACTGTCATCTGAGCAAGTGAAGATCTTAAAACTGGTCTCCAGTAGCCTAATCAATTACTTGAGGAAATGGTTTTATCTCATCTCTCTTGTCAAAAACTCACAGAGGCCCATGTGTGTGAAGCTGGTTAAAAATCAATGATGTGCAGAGTCCAAATGCACTGAGCATATGTGTGGTTCATATACGAGAGAAAAGTGTTTGATAACTTTTAGTTTTATTACTAAAAACCCATGTTTTGAGGCCGGGTGCGGTGGCTCATACCTGTAATCCTAGCACTCTGGGAGCCTGAGGCAGGACGACTGCTTGAGGTCAGGAGTTCGAGACCAGCCTGAGCAAGAGTAAGACCCTTAACTCTACTAAAAAATAGAAAAAAAATTAGCCAGGCAACTAAAAATAGAAAAAATTAGCTGGGTGTGGTGGCGCACGCCTGTAGTCCCAGCTACTCGGGAGGCCGAGGCAGGAGGATTGCTTGAGCCCTGGAGTTTGAGGTTGCTGTGAGGTAGGCTGATGCCACGGCACTCTAGCCCAAGGCGACAAAGTGAGACTGTGTCACAAAACAAAAAAAAACCCCGAAACCAAAAACCCATGTTTTAGGAAGAGGGATTCTCTGTTTAGTGATTTTTTCTGAATCACGATATGAATTGAAAAGATGGCTTGACACTCACTGCCAAGGGAATGCCAGCTACTTTTGCAGTCCAGAAGGGCACCCCTCCAGGGATTAAATAAGTTGTGCCTGAGAGCCAATCCATATCTGTTTCCTGATATTTTTTCAGCATTTTGGCAATGTCGGCTATTGTTCCCCACTATTGCTTCTCCCCTTCTCTCATAGTAATAATATTCCTGATTTTTAGCTGGACACATGACCACCCAGACTAAAAACTACATTTCCCATCCTTCCTTTCAGCTAGCTGTGGTCATGTGACCATGTTATGGCCAATGGGAGTTGAGCAGAAGTATGACTTTCGGGCCCTTATAGGAAGGGGACACTCCACACCTCTCCAAATTTCTCCAACTACTGCTGGGAACCTCATGTGGTGGTGAGCTGCCTTGGAGCATGCAGATGAGGGCAAGAGCTAAGTGTAGCAGAATAGTAAAATAGAAGGCCGGGTCCCCTAGACAAACTAATGGAGAGCCACTTTTCCAGCCCTGGACCACCTGTCTTTGGACTATTAGATGAGAGAGAAATAAACTGCTGTCTTTTTAAAGCTAGTGTTATTTCTGAGCCCTCTAATGAATGGCTGAACCTAAATCCTACCTAATACAGAGTTGAAGGAAATAGTGAAAACAGTGACTGTGATCCAGTTCCACTCACTGAGCATACTTCTTTTGAGAATGCTGTGCAAAGACACAGGCAAGAAGCTCGAGATCCTATTTCTCCACGCTGAGATACTCTAGCTATGGAGGGAAAAGGTTCCCACAGGAAGTTTTGAAAACAGAGCTGAGATGAAACCACTTTTTCACATCATCGAGAAGGCTACTCGGGACCACTTCTCAGATCGTGAGTGGCCTGCTTAGATGGCAATATAGTCAACATCTGTATTGCCCAGATGTCAGCAAACAATCACAGTGTTTACTGTCAAGTACCAAGTTAGAGGAATTTCTTAAAACCAAAAGGCAGTATGACTACTCCATTATGAGAGTTTGATTCTTTCTCAACACTTGGTGATTTTGTTTCTGAGCAGGAGAAAGGAATCAATGACATATTATTAAGACTATTTAAAAACCACATCCAAACATTACATCAGAACTTAAAGAATTCTTTCCGGAGTCAAATTCGACCGAATAAAAGATGATGGCTCCAATTGCCACTCTCTCTCTCTTTCTCTGAAATACTCAGTCTTCTAGCTTTTGGAAGCTTTGTACCTATTAACCTAGTGTCCAAGAGAAGGGGAAGTCGACCTTAGGAAGAAACAGCTCTGTGATTTCTGGATTCTTGTTTGGTCTGAATCCAGAACTGTCTGACAGAGCCACCAAACATTTGCTGCCATTTCTAATGACCTATAATTGTGGTTTGGGATTTTTCTAACTTAGTACAAATAAGGAGTAAGAAAAGAAACTGACAGGATGTGAAAACTCCTTATGGCTCCTTACTGTCACCCGGGGCACAGATACACCAGTGAAAATGTGCAGAAGGTATTATCTCCCTCAGTGAGATGTGACAATTATCCTTCATGTTACTTCTTACACAGCTGCATTTTTTATTACTTTAGAAACACAATGTGCTTTTTCAATTTGCTTAAACTTGGTGGTGGGTGGGTGAGCTCAGCGCTCATTGCTGGTTGCTGATGTTGAGTGTAAGAAACACTTCCCTGCTGTCCGGGCTGCATTCCACAGCAGATAAAGAAATCCCTGCAGGGAATCCAGGGAGGCCCCTAAGATCCCACAGCCCTGCTTGTCCAGTAAGCCCCACTGGGCCGGCTGGCCTGGTGGCTCACCAGCTCTTGCTCACAGGAAGTCCAGTGAGGGAGGTCCCAGCATTCCCATTTTGCAGATCAGGACCCAGAAGCCCGGAGAGCTTCTCCCTAAAGCTACCCACCTTGCAGGGAGGGGCTAGGAAAGGAACCCAAGACTTTTCATGTCCCCGCGCCCCCTCCCAAGGCTCTTTCTCCCACACTTAGATTGTCTGCAAAACAACCTAAACTACAGAATAATAACGGTTTTGGTTTACTTAGGACTTAGTACTGGGCTCTGGGCTTATGTTGTCTCAATTTTCACAACCACCCTATGAGACACATGGATCATTAGCTTCACTTTACAGATGAGGAAACTGAGGTTCAGAGAGGTTAAGCAACTTGCCCTTTGTCGCATTGCCAGTGAATGGCAACATCTGCTTCAAACTGAGGGTCTGACAGCCAAGCGTGGGCTTTTAACTCCCCTGACAAAAGGCCATCGAAAGGGGCTTGGACTTCTCCCTCTAAAATCTCTCCATCCATAGGCTCTCTCCCAACTGCTGTTTCCTGCTTCCCACCAGCCTCCCTTCTCCTCTCCCTGCCTCGGCCTCGCTCCCTTCCGGCTCTTTCTCCAAAAGGCAGCAGCCAGGGTGGTGCCCCTAGGGCGTGCCTCATTATTTCTCCCGATGGGTCCCCTGCGCGGGGGTCCCCTCGCCCTTGGCAGGACGAGTCCCCAGCCGCCCCCAGGCGCTGCCTCCCGCTCGTGGCTAGCGAATGTGTGGGCAGCTGCGTTCCGGCTGGTGCTCTCGGTCCGCGGGCCCCATCTAGCCGCCCACCCGCCTGGTCCTGCCCGAGCTCCCTTCCTGGGCCTCCGACGCCCCGGGGCGTCCCGCCCCAGAGCGGATCCTGCCCTCCTCCACCTGAAACAGCCTCCTCTCCATCTATTGTCCCACCCCTACTCTCTCTTGGGGGTCTCTGGCTTCTGTCACCCTTCAAAGTCTCACCTTGGGTCCCGCCTCTGCAAGAAGCCGCCCCTGACCAACCCCATTGGGATCCCGCACTGTCCCTCCCGGCGCCCACGACCACGCTGTGATCCGCTCTGGGAGGATCAGGGCGCCCGGCACGGTGCCTGGCGGGTAGCGGGTGCTCAGAGCATTCTCGTAGGAGGCAGGCAACTGTGTTCTGACAGCTTGGGCTCCGGGCTCAGACTTTCAGCTCAAATCCCAGCCTCCTTTTCCCAGCGATGGGACTGACCATGGATGGGCAAATTACCTCCCTTCTCCGTGCCTCAGTTTCCTCATCTCTGAAATGGGATAATAAATCTTTTTCATAAGATTGTTGATAACCTAAGGTAGTTAGAACAGTGCCTGGTGGAAGTAAACATGTAGCATATATTAGATAATATATATATAATTATTGTTCATCTTATTTGTGTTGTTAGTTTAATGTTTCCTATTCACACCTCTTCTGCTAAACATGGGGCTCCTTGGGCATGGGGACAGCCTAATCCTTCCTCAATTATTGACTCCTCTGGGCCCAGCCCAGTGCATGCTGTGGAGTGGCCTTGTGGGAAACAAGTATTGTCCTGTGGAGCTCCCCTCCCCCACCCAGACAGCATCTGAGCCCTGACAGTGTTCTCTGCTCTCTTTCCTCTCCCGAGGGACCCACGTGCCTGTGAAAGTCTGGCCCCCTCCCTCTCACATAAGAGCAGTCTCTTAATCCAGGGGAGGACCTGTCTTCTACCACATCTCCCATCCCAGCCCCCATCTCAGAAATTCCAGAACTACAGGAGCTCTAGAAAGAGCTCTGGACTTGGAGAGAGGAACCTTTTTTCCCAACCCTGACTCTGCCACTGAATAGCTGTGTGACTCTGGGCAGATTGCTTTACCTCTCTGTGGCTTACTTTTCACACCTGTAAAATGAGAATAATCCCAGCCTTGCCTCCCTTATAGGGTTGTCCTCATGCTTAATTGCACAATCTGGAGACAGGGTGCTTTGTAAACAAAGTCAAGGTGGAGAAATGCAAGGCCTGGTTGCCATAGGGTTGGAAGGAAGATCAGGACCAGGCCTGCAGGCAGCTCTGGTCAGGGCTGTGCCAAGGGTGTGGCCATTGGGCTCCGGACTGGGCAGCAAGCTGTTATGAGGTGGGGTTGATTGGAAATAAACCTGGGCCCAAGCTTTGTCCAAAGTTACTCAAGGACTTCTGCTTGATCACTGTCTCCCTGTCACCTGCTCACATCACTTCTCCAAAAGCACATTCGAAAGCCCCAGAGGGCCCTGAGAACTCCCGCTGAATCCCAGTGCCCAGAGGCCCTGCCAAGTCTGGCTGTCAGCTACAGCTCTCCCCGCCTGCCCCACCCTCTCAACTCCAGCCCAGCTGAATTAGGAATTTCCTAATATTAGTCATGATGCTTTTGGTTGCAAGTGCCAGCAGCCTCGCTCAAAGTGGCTTAAACAGAAAATTAAAGCTATCTGGCTTATTTAACTGAAAAGCCAGTACAGCTGGATCAATGGGCTAAAGTGATATCACAAAGCCTCAGTTTCTCTCTCTCTCTTCTTTTTTTTCTCTGAAATGGCTTTTTTTCCCCCAGGATAGTTCAGCTCCATGTAGTGGTCTCAGGCAGCCACCCTAGGCTTATTTTCTAAAAGCTAAGCAACCCCAGGAGAAAAACAGCCTCTTTCACAATAGTTTCAGGGGGAGAAAAATCCTAAGATCGACCCCTATTGGGCTGACTTAAGTCATGTGTCCTTCCCTAAGCCAATGACCACAGCCAGGCAGATAAAATATGCTGCTTGACTTGGGCTCATGCCCACACCAGCAACACGTGGACCAAGAGCGGGGGAGGGACAGTTCCCCCAAATAAAATCTGGATGCTGTTTCTGGAAGAAGAAGGAAGGAACGCTAAGGCAGGCAGAAACAATGGATGTCCAAAACGTTCCACCCCTTGGCTGCTGGCATATATACATACACACACATACTTTTCCCATGCACATAATTTTTATAAGCTTTTTTGTCACCATTTTTTTTATTTGGAAATCATTTCAAGTTTATAGAAAGGTTCCAAGAATAGTGCGAAGAACTTTTTTTTCTTTTTTTTTTTTTTTGAGACAGGGTCTCCCTCTGTTGCCCTGGCTAGAGTGCCATGGCATCAGCCTAGCTCACAGCAACCTCAAACTCCTGGGCTCAAGCAATCCTCCTGCCTCAGCCTCCTGAGTAGCTGGGACTACAGGCGTGCGCCACCATGCCCAGCTAATTTTTTCTATATATTTTTAGTTGTCCAGCTAATTTCTTTCTATTTTTTTTTAGTAGAGACGGGGCAGGGGGAGGGGGGGGGATCTCACTCTTGCTCAGGCTGGTCTCGAACTCCTGAGCTCAAACGATCCACCCACCTTGGCCTCCCAGAGTGCTAGGATTATAGGCGTGAGCCACTGCGCCCGGCCAAGAATTTTTTTTCTGAAGCATTTGAGAGTAAATTGCCAAACGTGATGTTCTCTTAGCCCGAAATATGTTAGTGTATAAATCCTACAAATAAGACATTCCCTTAAATAACCACGATGCAAAATATGTAAAATAAAAAATATAGATAAATTACCATAATTTATTCATGTTTTGCCATTTGTCCCAATAATGACTTTTGTAACAAAAAGACCCAATCCAGTATCTTACATTGCATCTGTCCTCAGTCTTTCCTTGATGTTCATGACTTTGTAAAATTTGAAGATTACAGGCCATGACTTTGTAGCATGTCCCTCAGTTTGGGTTTCGCTGATGTTTCTTCATGATTAGATTCAAGTTATGAATTTTGGGTAGGATTATCACAGAAGTGATGCTGTGCTCTCGGTGCATCTTATTGGGTGGTGCATGATTTCCATGTGTCCCATTACTGATGATGTTAACTCTGATCACTTGATTAAGGTGGTGTCTATCAGGTTTATCTACACAAGGTTACTCCTTTTCCCATTACAATTAATGAGTTTCTTGTGGGCAGAAACTTTGAGGCTACATAAAGTCCCATTCCTCAGCCAACTTGCACTCATTAATGTTAGCATCCATTGATGTCTCTTGGCTGGAATATTTTTATTATGATGGTTGCTGTTTTCGTTTGGATTGCTACAGCAAAGTCCCATAGACTGAGTGGCTTATAAACAGAAGAAATTTATTTCTCAAAGTTCTAGAAGCTGGAAGTCTGAGATCAGGGTGCCAGTGCAGTCAGGGGCTGGTGAGGGCTCTCTTCTGGGCTGCAGACGGCAATTTCTCATCGCATCCTCATATGGCAGAGAACTAGAGAGCTCTCTGGGGTCTCTTTTGTAAGGGCACTAATCCCACTCATGAGGGCTCCACCCTCATGGCCTAGTAACCTCCCAAAGGCACCATCTCCTAACATCATGACTTTGCAGGGATAGAATTTCAACATATGAATTTTAGGCGGGCACAAATATTCAGTCCATGATTGCCAAATGGTGATTATCTAATTCCATCCTTCCTTCTGTCATTCTGCTTGATGGAAAAGCTTTATCTTTTCTTCATTTATTTCTAGATTTACTTACATCAGTATTAAGGTTATTATTTTGATGCTGAAATTGTCCAGATGCAGCTGGCGGGAACCTTTTTGTCTTTGATGTCTTTGGGGCCCTAATCCAGCAGGACTGGCGTCCTTGTAAGAAGAGGAAGAGACACCAGGAGAGTATGATCACAGAAGACAGGCCACGTGCAGACACAGGAAAAAGGCCACCATCTGCAAGCCAAGGACAAAGGCCTCAGGGAAACCAACCCTGCCAATACTTTGACCTTGCACTTCTAGCCTCCAGAACTGTGAGAAAATAAAATGCCTGTCATTGAAGCCACCCAGTGTTTTGTTCCGGCAGCCCAAGCCGACTTGGGAGTTCCCATCATTCTTTGAGCAGTTCCCCACTTTCTGGCACAAGATGTGCCAGGCTCGTTTGGTACATTCCCCACTTCAGCCTCCAAACCAGCCATTTTTCCAAAGAGTTCTTGTTCATCTTAGTGGAAAATGATACTTAGAAACCAAGCTGGGGGCACTAGGTGCCTACTGCTGTTGGAATGCCACTGCCCCCAAGCCTTCTTGCTGGGCAGTGCTGGGGAACACATGCTCCTACTCACATTCACAGCTACATTTCTTTACTTACCTGTACATATTGAAAATTATGGATTCATATAGGCACCTCCAATTCCAATCCAGCACCACAGGCTTCATTTTCTAGTGTCCTCCCTTTCCCTATTTGTAATCTCCTTCTCCAACAGTAAGGAACCTGACTTCTATTATTTTTAATCTATTTATTTATTTGATCAATTCCCCTATTTGTAACCAATCTCCATCTCTGCTGCCACCTCCTCCCCTGTGGGTGCCCTCCTTACTCTTCTTAGGCTCGGATACCCCAGACCTGGCCACTTCTACACATGGAATCCTTCTTAAGCCTACTTTGGTTCCAAATTCCCATGCCACGCCGTCCCCATGTACAGACGCCCTCTTTAACTGGGGTCTGCTGAACTGCGCGGGGCCATTCCAGTGCGTGGGTGCCCTCACCCCAGCCAGGCCGGCTAACCCTAGCAGCTTCCCCCTGCCCCAGGATGGGTGTCCTCATCCCTCTACTCTGGCTCGGCTACCTTGCTCTGGGACACCGTGGCTCCCACTCCCCCCACCATGAGCGCCTTCCTTGCTCGGGCCTACCTAATGACTTTAGGGCTGAAGTGTCCAGGTCAGGAAAAATAGGGAAGGGAAAACAAAAGAAGGAAAGGGAAGGGAGGGAAAGAGGGAAGGGGAAGAAGAGGGGGAGAGTAATTTTAGAAAGCGAGATATAGCATACTTACCATAAAGTGCACGAATCTTTGGTGCATGTCTCAATGAACTTTTTTTACAAAGTGAACACACCCATATAACAACCAGATCAAGATATAGAACATTCCCAGTACCTTAGAAGTCTCCTTCATACCCCATCCAATTATTGCCTTCCCAGAGATGACCGACTTCTATCACGATGGAATAATTTTGCTTCTTTTTAACTTTATATAAACGGAAACATATTTGTGAGATGCATCCATGTTGTCGCATGCAGCTGTGGTTTGTCCTTTGGCATTGCTGTATCCTAGTCCATTGAATGAATGTACCACAATTTACTGACCCATTTGGATTCTTCGTGTGTTTGACCATTAGGAGTAACGTGGCTACAAACAAACTTGCACACACCCCTTTGGCACTTACATATGTGCACTTCGGTTGGATATAAACTCAAAAGTGAATCTGTTAGATTATAGAGAATGCATATATTCAGCTTTAGTAGTCATTTCCAGAGTTTTCTCTAAAGGGGTTGTACAAATTCACATTCCTTCCAGCAGTATGAGAGTTCCAGTGGCCACATCCTAGCCAAAACTTAGTGGTCAATCTTTTAAATTTTAGCCATTCTAGTAAGTGTGCAGTGGCATCTCACTGTGGTACTGATTTACATTCTCTGATAACTATGCTGAATACCTTTTCATATGTTGGTTAGCCACTTGGGTATTTTCCTTTATGAAAAACATATTATTAATAAGCATTTGTCCATTTTCTTAAAAAATTGAATCATTTGTTCTCTTATTCTGTAGGATATTTTTGATATGTTCTGGACATAAGCCCTTCGTCAGATATATATATTGAAACTATCTTTCACTCTGTGGCTTGCCTTTCCACTCAGCGGTATCTTTTGATGAACAAAAGTCCTTAACTTTACTGAAATTCAATCCTCCCACCTTGGCCTCCCAAAGTGCTGGAATTACAGGTGGGAGCCACCATGCCCAGCCCACATTTACTTTTTTTTGAGACAGAGTCTCACTCTTTTGCCCTGGCTAGAGTGCTGTGGCGTCAGCCTAGCTCATAGCAACCTCAAACTCCTGGGCTCAAGCGATCCTTCTGCCTCAGCCTCCCGAGTAGCTGGGACTACAGGCATGCGCCAC
>NW_012135969.1:7611352-7611917 GCF_000956105.1 Propithecus coquereli
CACACACACACACACACACACACACACATAGAGAGAGAGAGAGTTTAATTTAGATGCCAAGAATCGACACTGTGTGTAAAGAAAAGCCGTGCTCCTATTTTCCTTTATACTGATTTCCATATCCCCGGAACCAGTGAATTTCAATGCAATCAGGTGATTTTTTTAAAGCTATTCTCTATATCTCTAAATAACATATATTTGTTCTGAATTCTTGATCTTTCAGTTTTGGACATAACCTTTTGACTTCCCAGGACAGAAGGTGAGGATTTACTTTCCAACCATTCACTTGGACCACAATTGGTCCCACTTTCCATCCCACCAACGCCCCAATTACATGATCATTTTGGTTGGGCCAATATTGAGTGTTTACCTTATAATAACTATGTTATTGTTATTCTTATCTGAGTGGTGTATTGTGCTGTGATCATTTTTGCTTTTTGCCCTCCTGGAGTTAATAATTACCTTGTTCTAGCCGGGCGCAGTGGCTCACGCCTGTAATCCTAGCTCTCTGGGAGGCCGAGGCGGGCGGATCGTTTGAGCTCAGGAGTTCGAAACCAGCCTGAGC
>NW_012135969.1:7615752-7616880 GCF_000956105.1 Propithecus coquereli
ATTTTTTCTATATATTTTTAGTTGTCCAGCTAATTTCTTTCTATTTTTTAGTAGAGACGGGGTCTCACTCTTGCTCAGGCTGGTCTTGAACTCCTGAGCTCAAACGATCCACCCGCCTCGGCCTCTCAGAGAGCTAGGATTACAGGCGTGAGCCACTGCGCCCGGCCCCCAGCTAGTTTTTATATATTTTTTGTAGAGACAGGGTCTTGCTTTGTTGCTCAGGCTGGTCTTGGACTCCTGGCCTCAAGCGATGTTCCCACCTCAGCCTCCCAAAATGCTAGAATTACAAGCATGAGCCACTGCACCCAGCCATCTAGGTTTTTTTAAAAGATCTTTGTTTCTTCTCAGTAATAATCTATAGTTTTCTATATAAAATCGTGAACATATTTTGTCAAATTTATTCCTAGGTATTTGGGGAGTTTTAACTTTAAAAAATGCTATCGTCGATAAAATTTTTTTTCATTTTCTGACTGCTATTACCAGCTTATAGAAATTTTTATATATCAACCTTGTTTCTAGCAACTTTGCTAAATTTATAGCAAATCTGTAGTTTTAAAAATTTTCCTACCTAAATAATCATGTCATCAACGAAGAGAGCCACAGTTTTATTGTTTTATTTTCAAAGCTTATATCTTTTCTTTCTTTCTTCCTTCTTCTTTTTTTTAAGAGATGGGGTCTTGCTTCCTCGCCCAGACTGGCATACAGTGCAACCTCAAACTCCTGTGCTCAAAAAATCCTCCTGCCTTAACCTCCCAAGTAGCTAGGACTATAGGTACGTGCCACAGTACACAGCTAATTTTATTTATTTATTAGAGATGAGATCTGGCTATATTGCCTAGGCCGGTCGCAAACTCCTGGCCTCAAGCAATCCTTCTGCCTCGACCTCCCAAAGCTCTGGGATTGCAGACATGAGCCACTGCACTCAGCTCTTTTTCTTGCCTTATTTTATTGGCTAGAACTTTCCTTACAGTATTGAATAGAAGTGTTGGTGGTAGACATCCTCAATTTGTTCTGCTCTCAAAGGGATAGTTTTTAATACTTTATACCACTTAGTATGAAGTTTGTTTTTTTTTTTTTTTTTTTTGAGACAGAGTCTTTCTCCAGGCCCCTCAGAGAGAAATTTAGAGT
>NW_012135969.1:7620091-7622643 GCF_000956105.1 Propithecus coquereli
CCTGTAGTCCCAGCTACTCGGGAGGCTGAGACAGGAGGATTGCTTGAGCCCAGGAGTTTGAGGTTGCTGTGAGCTAGGCTGACCCCACGGCACTCTAGCCCGGGCAACAGAGTGAGACTCTGTCTCAAAAAAAAAAAAAATTACCTTGTTCTGTAGTTGCCAAGGTTCATTTAGTTTTCTATGTAATTATCACTGCTTCAATCCTAGTTGTCCAAAATCCTCTGTGAGGGTGTTCAGACACATCACAGATTCTGTTGCTTTCCCCTTCTTGAAGCAATCCCTTCTGACGGCTTTTGATCCACCCCAATCCTGGCAGCTGCTCTCTAGCCCTGGCGGACATCTGTCGGCTGTGCTCTCCTGCCCCGTCTGCCTCAGGGCTCCCTTTGCCGCTTCCAGAGGTTCGATTCCCACATTTCCTGAAGCCCGTGTCTTCCCTGTCTTTGTCTTACTCTCTCTGTTTCTTAGGAGCTCATCCTCCAACGGATTCATGAGAAGGTGTGCAGAGAGCATTCAATTTCTGAAACTTCGAACATCTGAAAATGTGTTTAGTCTACGCTCACACTTGATGGATAATTGTACTGGGTATAGAATTCTAGGTGACAAATAATTTTCCTTCTGGATTTTTCCACTTTCTTCACATTTGGATGAAAGATCCACTTAGGACTAATTTTTCCATATAGTGTGAGGTAGTAGTAGTCAAAGTTCATTTTTTCCCACACGAATATCAAATGTATCCAGTATTGTTTATTGAAAAGGTCATTCTTTCCCCACATCGTCTCTTTGGACCGTAGAGGTGTGGCCTATTTCTGGACTCTCTGTTGTGTCCCATTGTCTAGTTGTCTGTCCGCTTGCCAACACTAACTGTTTTAATTACTGGAGCTTTGTAATAATCTTACTAACAGGTAGTTTAAGTCCTCCAACTTGGTACTTCTTTATGATTGGCTTTGTTGTTCTTGGCCTTTTGCATCTTCCTATAAATTTTAGAATCAGCTCGTCAATTTCCAAAAAAAGGAAAAAAAAACCTTCAGGAATTCTTAAATTGGTGTTTTTAAAAATAGGTTTATTGAAATATAATTCATATAGCAAAAATTCATCCATTTAAATAAGTGTTTAATTCAGTGGATTTTAGTATTTTTACAGAGTTTTGCCATCATCACCACAATCAATTTTGGAACACTTTCATCACCCTCCAAGAACAAACCCATGCTCATTCTCCCCCCCTCTACCCCCAATCATAGACAACCACTAATTCTATCTTTTGTCTTTATAGATAAGCCTGTTCTGGACATTTCATATACGTGGGATCATAAATACGTAATCTTCTATTTTTTATTTTTATTTATTTATTTTGAGACAGAGTCTTGCTCTGTTGCCTGGGCTAGAGTGCCGCGGCGTCAACCTAGCTCACAGCAACCTCAAACTCCTGGGCTCAAACGATTCTCCTGCCTCAGCCTCCCGAGCAGCCGAGACTATAGGCATGCACCATCACACCCAGCTAATTTTTTCGATTTTTGTAGAGGTGGGGACTTGCTCTTGTTGAGGCTGGTCTCAAACTCCTGACCTCAAGCGATCTTCCTGCCTTGGCCTCCCAGGGTGCTAGGATGACAGGCGTAAGCCACCGTGCCTGGCCAATATGTAGTCTTTTATGACTGGCTTCTTTCACTTAGCATCATGTTTGCAAGGTTCACCCATCTTGTAGCATCTATCAGTACTTCCTTCCTTTTCATGGTTGAATAATATTTCGTTGCATGGATATACCACATTTGTTTATCTATTCATCAGTTGTTTCCACATTTTGGCTATTATGAATAATGTCACTGTGAACATTCATGCACAAGTTTTTGTGTGGACATATGTTTTCATTTCTCTTGGATATATACCTAGGATTGAAATTGCTAGGCCACATGGTAACATGATGTTTATCTTTTGGAGGAAATGTGAAACTATTTTCCAAAGAGGTTCTATCATTTTACATTCCACTGGCAGTTGATGAGGTCATATTGAGGCTGTACTGAATCTGTAGATCAATTGGGGGAAGAATTAACCACTTTACAATATGACACTACCAATCTATGAACACAGTATATCTCCATTTTGTTTTTGTTTTTGTTTTTTTGAGACAGAATCTTGCTCTGTCACCCTGGGCTAGAATGCAATGGCATCCTCATAGCTGACTGCAACCTCAAATTCCTGGGCCCAAGCAATCCTCCTGCCTCAGCCTCCCAAGTAGTTGGGACTATAGGCATGAGCCCCTATGCTCAGCTAGTTTTTAATTTCTTTTTTAAATTTTTCTTTTTTTTTTTTTTTGAGACAGAGTCTCATTCTGTTGCCCTGGCTAGAGTGCCGTGGCATCAGCCTAGCTCACAGCAACTTCCTGGGCTCAAGCGATCCTCCTGCCTCAGCTTCCCGAGTACCTGGGACTACAGGCATGCGCCACCATGCCCAGCTAATTTTTTCTATATATTTTTAGTTGTCTGGTTAATTTCTTTCTAATTTTAGTAGAGATGTGGTCTCGCTCTTGCTCAGGCTGGTCTCGAACTCCTGAGCTCAAA
>NW_012135969.1:7623703-7632374 GCF_000956105.1 Propithecus coquereli
CCTCCCGAGTAGCTGGGACTACAGGCATGTGCCACCATGCCCGGCTAATTTTTTCTAAATATTTTTAGTTGTCCGATTAATTTCTTTCTATTTTTAGAAGAGACGGGGTCTCGCTCTTGCTCAGGCTGGTCTCGAACTCCTGAGCTCAAACAATCCGCCCGTCTCGGCCTCCCAGAGTGTTAGGATTACAGGCGTGAGCCACCGCGCCTGGCCTTGAAGTTCTCTTTTTAAAAGCACATGCATTATCAGATTAAGAAAATTTCCTCTTATTCTTAGTTTGATAAGAATTTTTATCACGAATAAATATTGAATTTTTATCAAACACTTTTTAAACACTTATTGAAATATGACTTTACTCCTTAATACTTTTAATGTCGTGAGTTACATAATTGGTTTTCAAATGGGAAGTCAACCTCACATTCCTGGAATGAATTCAAATTTGTCATGAGGCATTATCATTTTTATATAACACTGGATTTGGTTTGCTATTATTTTGTTTAGGATTTTGTATCTGTGTTTTGACAGAAATTGCTCTGCAATTATAATCTCTTATAATGGACTACTTTGGTTTTAATATCAAGGTTATGCTGCCCTCATCCCAAAAGTTAGGAAATGTTCCCTTTTTTCTGCCCCTTCTATTCTCTGTAAGTGTTTGTGTAAAACTGGTGTTCTTTCTTTCTTTAACGTCTGGAAGAATTTAGCAGTCAAACCATCTGGACTTGAAGTTTTCTTTGTGGGAAAATGTTTAATTACTGATACAATTTTTCTAATAGATATAAGATTATATTGTCTTCTGTAACATTTGGTAAGTTGTATTTTTCAAGAAATGTGACCATCATTTCATCCAAAATTTTAAATTTATTGACATGGAGTCATTATACTATAACGCTTTAATAGTCTGTGGGATGTGTAGTGAATAGCTTCACAGCAAAACTGAATGGAAAGCACAGGGAATTCCCATATATGCCCTGCTCCCACACACAGTCTTTTCCACTATCAAAATGGTACATTTGTTTCAATAGATGAACTTATATTGACACATTGTTGTCACTGAAAGTCCATAGTTGACATTAAGGTTCACTCTTGATGTCGTATATTTTATGGGTTTTGACAAATGTATATGACATGTATCCACCGTTGTACTATCATATAGAATAGCATCACTGCCCTAAAAGTCCTCTGTGCCCCACCTATGGATCCTGTCCTTGGACCCCCGCCCCTGGCAGCTGCTGGTCCTTTTACTGGCTCCATAGTTGTGCCTTTCACAGAATGTCATATAGTGGGAATCACACAGTGTGTAGCCTTTTCAGATCAGCTTCTTTCACTTAATACACGTTTAAGGTTCCTTCATGTCTTTTCATGGCCTGACAGTTCATTTCTTTTTAGCACTAAATAATGCTCCATTGAATAAATAAGATGCAGCACAGCTTATTAATCCATTCACCTACAGAAAGACATCTTGGTTACCTCGAAGTTTTAACAATAATGAATAAAGCTGCTATAAACGTTTATGTGCAGGTTTTTGTGTAGACATAAGTTTTCAACTCAATTTGATAAATACCAAAAAGCACAATTGCTGGATCATATGGTAAGAGTATGTTTAGTTTTGTAAGAAACTGACAAACTGGCTTTCAAAGTGGCTGTACCATTTTGCATTCCCACTAGCAGTGAATGAGAGTTCATGCTCCATATCCTTGCCAACATTTTGTGTTGTAAGTGTTTTGGATTTGGGCCATTCTAATAGGTGGGTAGTGCTATCTCATTGTTGCTTTAATTTGTAATTACCTAATGACATATGAAGTTGAGCATCTTTTCTTCTGCTTATTTGACATCTATATATCTTCTCTGGTGAGGTGTCTGGTCAGGTCTTTTGCCCACTTTTTAATTGGATTGTTTGTTTTCTTATTGTTGAGTTTTAAGTGTTCGTTGTATATTTTGGGTAAGTCCTTTATCAGATATGTCTTTTGCAAATATTTCCCCCCAGTCTATAGCTTGTCTTCTCATTCTCTTAACAGTGTCTACAGTGTCTTTTGCAGAGCAGAAGTTTTAAATTTTAATTAAGTCCATCATATTAATTCTTCCTTTCATGGATCATGCCTTTGGTATTTTATCTAAAAAGTCATCACTATACCCAAGGTCATCTAGGTTTTCTCCCATATTACCATCTATGAGTTGAATATACATAGTTTTGCATTTTACATTTAGATCTATAGTCTATTTTGAGTTAATTTTTGTTAAAGGTGTAAAGTCTGTGTCTAGATTTGTTTTTTGCATGTGGACTTCCAGATGTCCTCGCACCATTGGTTGAAAAGACTATCTTTGCTTCATTATATTGCCCTTATTCCTTTATCAAATATCAGTGGACCATATTTTTGTGGATCTGTTTCTGGGCTCTCTATTCTGTTCTATTGATCTGTTTGTCTATTCTTTTGCCAATACTACACTGTCTTGATTAATATAGCTTCACAGTAAGTCTTGAAGTCACATAGTGTCAGTCCTCTAACTTTTTTCTTCTCTTTCAATATTGTGTTGGTTAATCTGGGTCTTTTACCTCTCCACATAAACTTTAGTATCAGTTTGGCAATATCCACAAAATAACTTGCTGGGAATTTTATTAAGATTGCATTGAATATATAGATTGACCTGGGAAGAACTAATGTCTTGACAATATTGAGTCTTTCTATCCATGAACAGGGAATATCTCTCCATTTATGTAGTTCTTCTTTGATTTCTGTCAACAGAGTTTTGTGATTTTCCTCATATAGGTATTGTACATATTTTGTTAGATTTATACCTAAGTATTTCATTTTGAGAGGTTCTAATGTAAATGGTCTTGTATGGTATTGTGTTTTTACTTTCAAATTCCACTTGTTCATTGCTGATATATAGAAAAGCAATTTACTTTTGTAAATTAACCTTGTATCTTGGAACTTGCTATAATCACTTATTAGTTCCAAAAGGGTTTTTTTTTTTCCAATTCTTTTGGGTTTTCTGCATAGACAGTCATACCATCTACGGCAAAGACAGTTTTATTTCTTCCTTCCCAATCAGTATACCTTTTAATTTTTTTCTTGTCTTATTGCATTAGCTAGAACTTTCAGTATAATGTTGGAAATGAGTGGTGAAAGGGACATCATTGCTTTTTTCCTAATCTTAGCAAGAAATCTTCTAGTTTCTCACCATTAAGTATAATGTTATCTCCAGGGTTTTTTGCAATTGTTCTATATCAAATTGAGGAAGTTTTTCTCTATTGCTAGTTTGCTGAGCGTTTTTATCATGAATTGGCGTTGGATTCGTCAAATGCTTTTTCTGTATCTATTGATATGATCATGTGCTTTTTCTTCTTTAGCCTGTTGATTTGATGAATTAGATTACATTAATTGATTTTCAAATGTTGAACCAGCCTTGCAAATCTGGGATAAATCCCACTTGATTGTGGCATGTAATTGTTTTTATACATGGTTGGATTTGATTTCCTAATCTTTTGTTGAGGATTTTTGTGTTTACATTCATAAGAGATATTGGTCTGTAGTTTTTCTTTTCTTTTTTTTTTTTTTTTTTTGAAACAGAGTCTCACTGTGTTGCCCAGGCTAGAGTGCCATGGTGTCAGCCTAGCTCACAGCAACTTCAAACTCCTGGGCTCAAGTGATCCTTCTTCCTCAGCCTCCCAAGTAGCTGGGACTACAGGTATGTGCCACCATGCCCAGCTAATTTTTTTCCTATATATTTTTAGTTGTCCAGCTAATTTATTTCTATTTTTAGCAGAGACGGGGTCTCGCTCTTGCTCAGGCTGGTCTTGAACTTCTGACCTCGAGTGATCCTCCTGCCTCAGCCTCCCAGAGTGCGAGGACTATAGGCGTGAGCCACCGTGTCTGGCCTGGTCTGTAGTTTTTTTTCTGGTAATATCTTTGTCCAATTTTGGTATTAGGATAATGATGGCCTCACAGAATGAAGTAGTAAGTATTTCCTCTGTTTCTATCTCCTGGAAGAGATTGTAGAGAATGTGAATAATTTCTACCTTTAATGTTTGGTAGAATTTGCCAGTGAACCCACCTGAGCCTTATTCTTTCTGTTTTGGAAGGTTATTAATATTCAATTTATTTAATAGATATAGTTCTATTCAAATTGTCTATTTCTTCTTTTTTGAGTTTTGGCAGATTATACCTTTCAAGGAATTGGTTCATGCCATCTAGGTTATCAAATTTGTGGGCTTAGAGTTGTTTATAATATTCCTTTATTATCCTTTTAATGTCTATGAGATCTGTAGCTGTGTCCCTTCTCTCATTTCTGATATTAATAATTTGTGTTTTCCCTCTCTTTTTCTTAGTTAACCTGGCTAGAGGCTTATTGATTTTATTGATCTTTATGAAGAACCAGCTTTTGTTGTTAACTTTATTGATTTCTTGTTTTCAATTCCATTGATTTCTGCTGATTTTTATTATTTTTCTTCTGCTGCTCACTTTGGAATTAATTTGCTTCTTTTTTCTAGTTTCTTAAGGTGGAAGCTTAAGTTACTGATTTTAGATCTTTCTTCTTTCTTAACATATACGCTCAATGCTGTAAATTTCCCTCCAAGCACTGCTTTCACTGCATCCCACAAATTTTGATAAGTTGTATATTTATTTTCATTTAGTTCAAAATATTTTTAAATTTCTCTTGAGATTTCCTCTTTGACCCCTGTGTTATTTAGAAGTGTGTTGTTTAATCTTTAAATATTTGGGGATTTTTCCAGCTATCTTTCCATTTCTAGTTTAATTCCATTGTGGTCTGACAGCAGCCATTGTATGATTCCTATTCTTTTAAATTTATTAAGGTGTGTTTTATGTCCTGAAATGCAGTCTGTCTTGGTGAATGTTTCACGTGAGCTTGAGAAGAATGTGTATTCTTCTGTTGTTAGATGAAGTAGTCAATAGATGTCAGTTTTATCCAGTTGATTCATGGTGTTGTTGAGTTTGACTATGTCCTTACTAATTTTATGGATGCTGGATCTATTTGTTGATGATAGAGGGGTGTTGAAGTCTCCAGCTATAATCATAGATCCGTCTATTTTTTCCTTGTACTTTATGAAAGTTGTCAGAATCAAAATGGAGTCACTTGTGTTAAAACCCTGACAAATGGAGCCTGGCAAGTCTATGACAGGAAGATTCTCATGCACATACGCTTAATAACAAGAACCATCACAAAAGACTCTTCAAATGCCACACAATGCACAAAATCCACCTCAAACTTACACAGAAAAGACTTCTTCAAGACATCTGCCTAGCAAGTGCCTGTCCAACCTTATACTGATGCCACCTTGTTATTGATCCCTGTAGCCAAGGTTAATTGATTCAAAACAACTTACGTAATCTTCCTCCTTTTGAAAACTTCCCCTTGCCTCAGCCTCCCTGAATGCACACATGGTTTTCTATGGCACATGTATTCCCATTGCAAAGGTGCTCCTGAATAAATATCATTTCTTTAAGAGAGTCTCCCTCTCTGTCTATTATTCAGGTTTGACAACTTCTATCAGTTTTTGCCCCATGTATTTTTATGCTTTTGCTAGGTACATACACATTAAGGATTGTTGTGTCTTCTTGGAGAATTGACCCTTTTACCATTGTGTAATGGCCCTCTTTATCCCTGATAATTTTCCTTGTTCTGAAATCTGCTTTGTCTGAAATTCGTATAGCTACTTCTTTCTTTTGGTTAGTATTAGTGTGGTATATATTTTCCATCCATTTACTTTTAATCTATGTGTCCTTATATTTGAAATGGGTTTCTGGTAAACAACATAAAGTTAGGTCACATTTGTTTATGCATTCTGACAATCTTTTTTAATTGGTATGTTTAGACTACTGATGTTTAAAGTGATTATTGATCTAGTTGGATTAATATCTATCATATTTGTTGGTTTCTATTCATTGCCCTTGTTCTTTACTCCTATTTTTGTTTTCCACTCTTTTTCTGCCTTTTGTGGTTTTAATTGAACATTTTATATGGTTCTATTTTTTCTCCTTTCTTAGTTTGTTAGTTAAACTTCTTTTTTTAGTGGTTGTCCTAGAGTTTTCTCCATACATGTATGACTAGCTCATGTCCACTTTCAAATAACACTATACCACTTTACAAGTAGTGCAAGTGCCTTGTAATAACAAAATAATCCCAATTCCTCCCTCCCATCCCTTGTATCATTGCTGTCACTCATTTCACTTATACATAAGCATACACACACACATGCATGCATACAGAATTGAACACCATTATTGACATTGTTGGTTTGAACAAACCATTATTTTTCGATCAATTAAGAATAAGAAAAATAAAAATTTTTATTTCACCTTCACTTATTTCTTCTCTGATGCTCTTCCTTTCTTTAAATGGGTTCAGATTTCTGACCTGTTTAAGTTTCCTTCTCTCTGAAGAACTTCTTTTAACATTTTTTGCCAGGCAGATCTATTGGAAACAAATTCCCCCAATTTTTGTTTGTTGGACAAATTTTATTTTTCTTCACTTTTGAAGGATAATTTCACAGGTACAGAATTCTAGGTTGATGGTTTTTCTTTCTCAACACTTTAAACAGTTAGTTATGCATCAGTTAACTACAGGGATACTTTCTGAGAAATGAGTCATTAGGTGATTTCATCATTGAGGAACATCATTGAATGTACTTACCCTAACCTGAATGGTAGCCTACAACACACCTAGGCTGTGTGGTGTAGCCTATTGCTCCTAGGCTACAAACCTATACAGCATGTTACTATATTGAATACTGCAGGCAACTGAAACAAAATGGTAAGTATTTGTGTATCTAAACATAGAAAAGGTACGGTAAAAATACAGTATTATAATCTTAGTGGACCACCGCTGTATATATGGTCCATCATTGACTAAAACATTGTTATGTGGCACATGACTTTATTTTACTCTATCACTCGCATGGTTTCTGAGGAGAAGTCAGATGTAATTGTTATCTTTGCTCCTCTATAGTAAGGTAGTTTTTTCCCTCTGGTTTCTTCCAAGATTTTCTCTTTATCTTTGAATTTTCTGCACTTTGAATATGATATGCCTGGCTGTAGCTTTCTGTGTATTTATCCTGCCTGGTGTTCTCTGATCCTTGCTGGATCTATAGTTTGGTGTCTGACTTTAATGTGGAGAAATTCTCAGTCATTATTGCTTCAAATATTTCTTCTGGTCCTTTATTTCTTCCCCTTCTGGTATTCCCATGATGTGTATGTTACACTGTTTGTAGTTGTCCCTGAGTTCTTAGATATTCCATTTTTGGTTGCTGGCTGGTTTTTTTTGTTTTTTGTTTTTTTTCCAATCTTCTTTCTCTTTTATCTTCTGTTTTGGAAGTTTCTATTGACATATCTTCAAGCTCATTCTCTTGTCAGCTGTCTCCAGCCTACTAATGAGCCCATCAAAGGCATTTTTTAGTTCTGTTACAGTATTTTTGACCTCTAGCATTTCTTTTCGATTCTCAGAATTTCCATCTATCTACCAACATTTTCTGTTCTTGCATATTGTCTGTTTTATCCATTAGAGCCCTTAGCATATTAATCATAGGTACTTAAAATTCCTGGCCTGATCATTCCAACATTCCTGCCATATCTGGGTCTGGTTCTGATGCTTACTCTGTCTCTTTGAACTGTGTTGTCTTTTAGTATGCCTTGGAAATTTTTCTGATAGCCAGACATGATGCACTAGGTAAAAGAAACTGCAATTTCTTTAGCAATGTGGTCTTTAGTAATGTGGCAGTAGAGTGTGGGGGAGGTAAGGTGCTCTCTAGTCCTATAATTAAGTCTCAACCTTTTAATGAGCCTGTGACTCCGGACTACGAACTTCACAAGTGCTTCTCAGTCCCACCCTCCCTCACCTTTAGGTGGGACGGGATGGCTGGGGTGGGCTGGACTTTGGTATTTCCATTCCCCCAAGTTATTTAGGCTGTGAAAACAAAACTCCAATAGTTTAGGTTCTGGTAAAATAGTTTCTCTTGAGGGCAGGCATTGTTAAGAAGAGCAAAACACTCTGACATATGTCAAAATGATTCTTTTTCTCTTCCCCCTGTCAGAAGCAAGAGGGGATTTTTCTCTGATATTCACTGTGCCAACCTGGTCAGTCCCCCGGAGGTGAGGAAAACTCACAAAAGTGTGGTGTGGGCCTCCCACCCCCACTAGGTCCTCCTGGAATTTTTTTCTTAGCAAGGCCCATCACTTCAGAACCCCCTGGAATTTTTAACTCTCAAATTTGAGCCTCTAATAATTCGTCAATTGCAGTTCAGGTCTTTTCCCCCACCCCCACCGCAGGCAATGGTTCCCATGGAGGTTTCTGCTCTGGTAAGTTATGATTTTCCATATCCTCCTGTCTATCTCTCCAATTTTGAGGGAAGCAGTTTGCTCTGTGATGGATCCAAGAAGAAGCTGTGGATTTTTCAGCTGGTTCAGCTTTTCACTTGTTGATGGAGTGACAAGTTTCCAAGCTTCTTACCTGCCAAACTGGCATCTTCACCATCTTTTCATTTCTTTCTTTTCTTTTCTTTTCTTTCTTTTCTTTCTTTCTTTCTTTCTTTCTTTCTTTCTTTCTTTCTTTCTTTCTTTCTTTCTTTCTTTCTTTCTTAAGAGTCAGTGTCTCCACCTGGTGCAGTAGCTCACACCCGTAATCCTCACACTTTAGAAGGCCAAAGCAGGAGGATCAC
>NW_012135969.1:7633239-7636147 GCF_000956105.1 Propithecus coquereli
CACTCTTGCTCAGGCTGGTCTCGAACTCCTGAGCTCAAACAATCCGCCCGCCTTGGCCTCCCAGAGTGCTAGGATTACAGGCATGAGCCACCACACCCGGCCAGTAGTTTGCCAGTTATTTTAAAGCACTTCAAATGTATCATTTCATTGTCTCCTGGTTTCCATCATTTCTGAGGAATTATTAGGTGGAAGTCTTATGTCTTAAAGATGGCATATAGTTGGGTCTTGTATTTTGTTTTGTTTTATACAGTCTGACATTCTCCACTTCAGACAATTCAGATAATTTATTTAAAAAAAAAATTCAGGGTATTATGGGGGTACAAATGCTTTGGTTACAAAAATTGCCTTTGCACCATCCGAGTCAGAGCTACAAGCGTGCCTGTCCCTTAGACAGTGTGCACGGCACCCGTTGATAATTTACTTTTGATGTAATTATCAACATAGTTAGGCTTAAATCTACCATCTTGCTATTTGTTTTCTATTAGTCCCATGTATTCTTTATTTCTTTTTTCTCTTTTCCTGCCTTCTTTTGAATTAATCGACTATTTTAAAATATCTATTTTATCTTTACTAATGTCTCATTATCTACACTGCTTTCAAAATTTTTTAGTGGTTGCTCTAGGACAGTGGTCAGCATATGGCCCATGGCCTGTTTTTTATGGCCCATGAGCTACAAATGTTGTTTTTTTTTAGTAATAAATTTTATTTTTAGAATAATTTTAGATATACAGAAAATCATAAAAATAGTACATATTTTCATATTTTTCCTATTATTAGCATCTCATATTAGTATAATGCATTTGTTACTATTAATGGACCAATACTGATATTAATACATTATGATTAACTAAAGTCCATACTCTATTCAGATTTCCTTAGTATTTTTTAACTGCGGTAAAATACACTTAACATAAAATTTACCTTCTTAACTATTTTTAAGTATAGAGTACAGTAGGTTAAGTATACTCACATCGTCGTAAAAAGTTCTCCAGAACTTTTTTATCTTGCACAACTGAAACTCTATACCCATTAAACAACTCCCCATTTTCTCCTGCCTTTAGTTCCTGGCAACCATCATTCTACTTTCTACTTCTTTAGATATTCTAGGTACCTCATATAAATGGAATCGTACGGTATTTGTTGTTTTGTGACTAGTTTATGTTACTTAGCATGACTTTAAGGTTCATCCATGTTGTAGCATGTGTCAGAATTTCCTTCTTTTTTAAGCCGACTAACATTCCATTGTATGTGCCTGCCACATTTTGTTTACCAATTCATCTGTCAACGGTGCTTGGGAGATTTCCTTAGTTTTTACCTAACATGCTTTTTCTGATACAGGATCCCATCCAGGAGAGCACGTTAATTTAGTCATCATGTCTCTCCAGGCTTCTCAGGTGTCCTCCCTCCCTCCTTTCCTTCCTCCTTTCCTTCTCTCCCTCCCTTTCTTTCTTTCTTTCCTCCTTCCTTCCTTCTTTCTTTTTCTTTCTTTCTTTCTTTCTTTCTTTCTTTCTTTCTTTCTTTCTTTCTTTCTTTCTTCCTTCCTTCTTTCCTTCCTTCCTTCCTTTCCTTTCCTTTCCTTTCTTTTCTTTCTTTCTGACTTTGACAGTTTTGAGGCATACTGCTCAGGTATTTTGTAGACTGTCCCTCTATTGGAATTTGTCTAATGTTTTTCTCATGCTTAAACTGGAGTTGGGTTTTTTAAAGGAAGACTACAGAAGTAAAAGTGCCATCCTCGCGTCACATCAAGAGTACATCCTATCAACCTGACTTATCATTGCTGACATTGACCTTGATCATCTGGCTGAGGTTAGTGTTTGTCAGCTTTCTCTAAAGTTACTCATTTTCCTCCCTTTCCATACTGTAGTCTGTGGAAGGAAGTCAGTCTGCCAGCCCACATGTAAGGAGTAGGGAGTCATGTTCCACTGCTGGAGGGCAGAGTCCCTACATAAATTATTTGGAATTCTTCTGCCTGGGATATTTGTTATTAATAAAAATAGTTTTTACATTTTTTAAAAGTTGAAATGATTTTGCTGAGCTAGAGCCTCTGCAAAACAAACAACAGTTAATTTTTGTTTCTATTTTTAGTTGTCCAGCTAATTTTTTCTATTTTTAGTAGAGACAGGGTCTCACTAAGGCTGGTCTCGAACTCCTGACCTCAAGCGATCCTCCCACCTTGGCCTCCCAGAGTGCTAGGATTGTAGGCATGAGCCACCACACCCGGCCATCTTTCTTTCTTTCTTAAGAGTCAGTGTCTCCACCTGGTGCAGTAGCTCACACCCGTAATCCTCACACTTTAGAAGGCCAAAGCAGGAGGATCACATGAGCCCAGGAGTTCGAGACCAGCCTGGGAAACATAGTGAGACCCTGTTGCTTAAAAAAAAAGAAAATCAGCCCAGCACAGTAGCTCACACCTGTAGTCCCAGCTACTCGAGAGGCTGAGGTAGAAGGATCCCTTGAGCCCAGGAATTCAAGGCTGGAGTGCAGCGGTAGTTCACAGCGATGATCTTGCCACTGCACTCCAGCCTGGGCGACAGCCTGGGCAAGACCTAGTCTCCAAAACAAACAAACAAAAAAACCCTGAAAAGTCAGAGTCTCGTCACCCAACCTGGCCTTGAACTCCTGAGCTCAAGCAATTCTCCTGCCTCAGCCTCCCAAGTAGCTGGGACTATAGGTGCATGCCATTGCGCCCAGCTTCTTCATTTTTTAAAGGACCTTTTTACTTGTTCCAATTTGCCAGTTATTTATTTTTTTTTTTTGAGACAGAATCTCACTCTGTTGCCCTGGCTAGAGTGAGTGCCGTGGCGTTAGCCTAGCTCACAGCACCCTCAAACTCCTGGGCTCAAGCGATCCTACTGCCTCAGCCTCCCGAGTAGCTGGGACTACAGGCATGCGCCACCATGCCCGGCTA
>NW_012135969.1:7636197-7682982 GCF_000956105.1 Propithecus coquereli
AAATAAATAAAAGTTGAAATGATTCCAAAGAAGACTATTCTGTGATGTATGAAAATGGTATAAAATCCACGTTTCAGAGTCCACAGATCAAGATTTATTGGAACGCAGCCATGTTCACTCATTATGAATTGTCGACAGCTGCTTTCACGCTGCAACAGCAGAATTAGTTGCAGCAGAGACTCTATGGCCTTCGATGCCTGAAATATTTCCTATCTGGTCCTCCACAGAAGAAGTTTGCCAACCCTCCTCTCTAGGGTTTATAATATGCATCTTTAATTTATCACAGTTGTCCTCCAAGTAACTTTATGTCACTTCATGTAAAAGTTAGAAACTTAAAATAGTATATTTCTATTTTCCCTCCCTTGCTTTGTGCCATTGTTTTCATATTAATATATTTTATTTTACATATGTTATAAACTCCATGATACATTGTTATTCTTTTTTTCTAATTAGTCAATTATCTTTTAAACAAAATTTTAGAAGAGAAAAATATATTTTATATTTATCCACATATTTTCCATTTCTAGTTCTATGTATTCCTTTGTGTAGATCCAAGTTTCCATCTGGTATCATGTTCCTTCTGCCTGGAAACCTTTAACATTTCTTATAGTGCAGATCGACTGATGATGAAGTCTCTCACTTTTTGTGCTGTAAAAAGTCTTTATTTCATCTTTATTTTCAAGATATTTTCACTGGTTTTAGAGATGGAGGTTGATAGTAATTTTTTCCCCTAACACTAACCCTAACCCAATAACTGAAAAATATTGTATTCTATTATCTTCTGCCTTGTATAGTCTCTCGCAATAAGTCTATGACCATTTTCATCTTGTTCCTCTGTATGTAATGTCCCTTTCTTCCTCTGCCACCCGAGTTTTTGTTTTTGTTTTGTTTTGTTTGAGACATGGTCTCCCTCTGTCACCGGGGTTAGAGTGCAGTGGTGTCCTTGTAGCTCACAGCAACCTCAAACTCCTGGGCTCAAGCGATCCTCCCGCCTCAGCCTCCCAAAGTGCGGGGATTACAGGCATGAGCCATCACATCCAGCCACTTCTGGCCTCTTTTAAGATTTTCTCATTGTCGTAGATTTTCAGCAATTTGATTGTAATGAACTTTGCTGTCATTTTGTGTCTTTATAGTTGGTATTGAGATTCTTGGACATAATATTTGGGTTTCTAGTTTTTATCAAATTTGGAAAACTTTTGGTCATTATTTCTTCAAATATTTTTGTTTTCCTGTTTCTCCTCTCTTTCTGGACTTCAACTATAAGTATGTTAGAGCACTTGGTATTATCCCATGAGTCACTGTGGCTCTGTCCTGTTTTTAGTCTTTTTCTTTCCTGTACTTCCTCTCAGAAACTTTCTGCCGATAATGTCTTCATATATCTTCAAGTTTATAGTTCTCCACTTCAAAGACAGTTTTATAGATTCTAAGCTGGGTTTTTTGGTAGAATAATTTGGGCTTGCTCGATGTTTCTTCATGATTAGGTCATGCATTGTGTGCAGGGATATCACAGAAGTGACGCTGTGTCTTTCTCACCGTGTCCTATAGGTGGTCCCTGATTTTAATTCATCCCATTACTATTGATGTTCACTTTGATCACTTGATTAAGTGGTGTCTGCCAGCTTTTCCACTGTAAAGTTCTCATTTGCTCTTTCTAGGTAATAAGTAGTTTGTGGGGAGGTGCTTTGAGAATATGTAACTATCCCATACTTTCTATGTATTCATTTATTTGTAACAGTATAGAGGCATAGCTTCCTATTTTATCCAGTAAGTTATAATCCATTGATATCATTATGTGTTTTGATGCTCAAATTGTCCAGATCCAGCCAATGGAAGCCCCTTCTAGCTGGCTTCAGTGTTCTTTTGACATGTCTCCATTGAGCTCTTCTTTAAATAATAAAAAAAAAAACAGCTTTATTGAGGTATAATTCACATATGATACAATATACCCATTTAAAGTGTACAATTCAATGGTTTTTGGCATATTTGCAGATAAGCGCCACCATCACCATGGTCAATTTTAGAACACTTTTATTACTACAAAAATAAACCTCATAACTTTTAGCTATCATCCCCCTATCTTCCCGCCGCCACTTTGGCCCCTGGCAACCCCTAATCTGCTTTCTGTCTCTCTAGATTTCCCTATCCTGCATATTTCCCATAAATGGAGTCATACAATACCCACTCTTTGGTGACTGGTGTCTTTCACTTAGTATAAAGTTTTTGAGGCTCATCCAGGCTATAGCATGTATAATATAATTACTTTGTTCATTTCATGGCTGAATAATACTCCATTGTATGGCTATACCACATTTTGTTTATCTATTCAATTCATCAGGTGCTGGACACTTGGCTTGTTTCTAACTTTTGGTTATTATGAATAATGATGGCTGAGCACAGTGGATCACCCCTGTAATCCCAGCACCTGGGAGGCCGAGGTGGTAGGATCACTTGAGGCTGGGACTTTGAGACCAGCCTGGGTAACACAGCGAGACTTTGTCTCCACAAAAAACAAATCAGCTGGGCACAGCGGTGCACATCTGTAGTCCCAGCTACTCGGGAGGTTAAGGTGGGAGGATCGCTTGAGCCCAGGAATTCAAGGTTACAGTGAGCTATGACAGGGCCATTGCAACAGAGTGAGACCCTCTCTCTAAAAATAATAATAATAATAATAATGTTATAAACATTCATGTACAGACACACCTCAGAGATATTGCGGGTTTGGTTCCAGACCACTGCAATAAGGTCAATATTGCAATGAAGTGAGTCACACCAATGTTTTGGCTGCCCAGTACATATAAAAGTTATGTTTACACTATTCTACAGTCTGTTAAGTGTGCAATAGCATTATGTCTATAAAATGCACATACCTTAATTTAAAAATTCTTTACTGCTAAAAAATGCGAATGACCATCTGAGCCTTCAGCAAGCCATAACCTTTTTGCTGGTGGAGGGTCCTGCCTCCAGGTTGATGGCTGCTGATGGCTCAGGGTGGTGCTTGCTGAAGGCTAGGGTGGCTGTGACAATTTTTTTTTTTGAAAATTTTAATAAAGAACTATATTATTATAATAGATATACATATTAGTATTTTCAGGATACATGTGATAATTTGATACATTCATATAGTTAAATCAGGTTAATTAAGATACTTATCACCTTAAATATTTACTCTAGGAACATTCAAATTATTCTCTTCCAGGTATTTTGAAATGTACCATCAATTAATATTAATTATAGCCACCTGACAATTTCTTAAAATAAGACAAGAATGAAGTTTGCCAACGGGATTGACTTCCTTTCATGAAAGATTTCTCTGTAGCATGTGATGCTGTTTGGTAGCATCGTATCCAGAGTAGAACTTCTTTCAAAACTGGAGTCCATCCTCTCAAACCCTGTCACTGCTTTATCAATAAAGTTGATGTACTATTCTAAATACTTTGTTGTCATTTCAACAATGTTCACAGCATCTTCACCAGGAATAGATTCCATCTCAAAAAACCACTGTCTTTGCTCATCCATAAAAAGCCTCATTCGTTCAAGCTTTACCGTGAGATTATAGCAATTCAGCCGCATCTTCAGGCTCCACCCCTCTGATTCTAGTTCTCTTGCTATTTCCACTGCGGTTACTTCCTCCACTGGAGTCCTGAACCCCTCAAAGTCTTCTGTGAGGGGTGGAATCAACTCCTTCCAAACTCCCGTTAATGCTGATGTTTTGACATCCTTCCATGAATCACAAATGTTTTTAATGGCATCTAGAATGGTGAATCCTTTCCAGAAGATTTTCAATTTGCCTTGCCCAGATCCATCAGAGGAATCACTATCTATGACAGTTATAGCTTTATGAAATGCATTTCTTAAATAATAAGACTTGAAAGTCAAAATTACTCCTTGATCCAAGGGCTTAAGAATGTTGTGTTAGCAAGCATGAAAACAACATTAATCTCCTTGTACGTCTCCATCAGAGCTCTTGGGTGACCAGGTGCATTGTCAATGAGCAGTAATGTTTTGAAAGGAGTCTTTTTTTCTGAGCAGTGAGGTCTCAACTGTGGGCTTAAAACATTCAGTAAACCATGCTATAAACAGATGTGTTGTCATCCAGGCTTTGTTGTTCCATTTATACAAAACAGGCAGAGTAGATTTAGTATAATTCTTAAGGGCTCCAGGGTTTTCAGAATGGTAAATGAGCATTGGCTTCAAATTAAAGTCACCAGCTGCATTAGCCCATAACAACAGAGTCAGCCTGTCCTTTGAAGTTTTGAAGGGACGTATTGACTTCTCTCTTGCTATGAAAGTCCTAGATATCATTTTCTTCCAATGTAAGGCTCTTTCTTCTACATTGAAAATCTGGGTCAGGCATGGTGGCTCATGCCTGTAATCCCAGCCCTTCGGGAGGCCTAAGGCATGAGGATTGCTTGAGGCCAGGAGTTCAAGACCAGCCTGGGCAACATGGCAAGACCCCATCTCTACAAAAAATTAAAAAATTAGCTGGGCATGGTGATGCATGCTTGTAGTCCCAGCTACTCAGGAGACTGAGGCAGGAGGATCGCTTGAGCCCAGGAGTTGGAGGTGGCAGTGAGCTATGATTGTGCCTCTGCACTCTAGCCTGGGTGGCAGAGTGAGATTCCATCTCAAAACAAATTTAAAAAATCTGTTGTTTAGTGTGGCCACCTTCATCAATTATTTTAGCTGGATTTTCTAGATAACTTGCTGCAGCTTCTCCATCAGCACCTGCTGCTTCACCTTGCACTTTTATGTTATGGAGATGGTTTCTTTCCTTGAACCTCATGAACCAACCTCTGCTAGCTTCCAACTTTTCTTCTGCAGCTTCCTCACCTCTCTCAGCCTTCCTAGAATTGAAGAGAGTTAGGGCTTTTCTCTGGATTAGGCTTTGGCTTAAGGGAATGTTGTGGCTGGTTTGACCTTCTGTCCAGACCACTGAAACTTTCTCGGTATCAGCAATGAAGCTGTCTCACTTTCTAATCATTCATGTGTTCACTGGAGTAGCACTCTTAATTCCTTTCAGGAATTTTTCCTTTGCATTCACAACTTGGCCAACTGGTGCAAGAGGCCTAGCTTTAGGCTCATCTTGGCTTTTGACATGCCTTCCTCATTAAGCTTAATCATTTCTAGTTTTGGTTTAAAGTGAGATGTGGGACTCTTCCTTTCACTTGAACACTTTGAGGCCATTGTAGGGTTATTAGCTGGCCTGATTTCAATATTGTGTCTCAGGGAGTGGTTAGGCCCCAGAACAGGTAGAGAGATAGGGGTGGAGCGGCCAGAACACACACAGCATTGATTAAGTTCCCTGTCTTCTATGGGCATGGTTCGTGACACCCCAAAATAATTACAACAGTTAATATCAAAGATCACTGATCACAGATCACCATAACAGATACAATAATAATGAAGAAGTTTGAAATATTGCAAGAATCACCAAAATGCGACACAGAGGCACAAAGTGAACACATGCTGCTGGAGAAATGCCTTGCTCAGTGCAGGGCTGCCATAAACCTTCAATTTGTAAAAAAGGCAGTATCTGTGAAGCGCAATAAAGGGACGTGCACTAAGACAGGGTATGCCTGTACACGTTTTTGTGTGGACATCTGTTTTCATTTCTCTTGGGTATTCTTCAAAATCGAATTGCTGGGTCCTATGGTTACTCTGTTCAATCATTTCTGAGCACTTCCTTATTTTCTGGCACAAGACGATTCAGGTGTATCTTTTATTTTCCCTGCCCTAGCCCTGTCATCAGCCATTCCTCCAAGGAGCCCTGGTTTTGCTAGTGGACAATGGGATTTAGAGATTCGGCGTTGGGTGCTACATACACTCATCACTATGAAGGCGTCACTGCTCCCAGCCCTCTCCGTGGACGAAACTGGGAAGTGCATGCACGTATATCCACACATGCACATACATTGACACATACACACGAACACAAACATTCTCCATTTGCATCGATATTTATTTCTATGTCTATTCTGAAAATCATGAGTTCTCACCAATGCCTTCAGTTCCAATCCAGGTGTAGAGGATCGCAGGTGGGAACACCGCAGGGTTCACTGTTGTTTTTTCTTTTCCATGTTTATGACACTCTTGGCCAACAGTGAGAAACCTGGCTCACTTTTACCTACTGGGTGTCATATGTACTTTTTGGGCCAGTCCCACTGGATGTAACCAGTGTACTGAGGAGAAACCGGTCTCTTCCCCACATCAAAGTGGTCCTCAGCCCGCGTGGGCTCTAACACCCTGCCTGAGGCCACCCCACGAGGATGCTCCTCCCCGCCCGGGGCTCTCACATCCCACCCAAGCTCCCCCTAGATGTCCTGCCCCACCCCTCCTCCCCCATGGACTCCACTTCTTGGTGCTTGGCCGCCGCCCTGGGCAGATGCCCTGTTCACCTGGCTCACGACTCACTCTCCCTAGCCAAGGTGGGCACCCTCCTTACCTTGCTTGGGCTCTGACCCCCACCCCGGGCTGCCCTCCTTTGACTTTTGCTCTCTCTGCTCCGCTGCCCCTCATCAGAGACACTCTCCTGACGTCACCTGTGCTCCCCTCCCCCACCCCTGGGACACCTGCCTTGCTTGGCCCTGGCTAAAGTCTTCTGGACTGAATTGTTTTTGAAGGGAAGGGAAGAGGAGGGGAAGAAGGGGAGGAGGAAGAAGTAGGAGGACGAAGAGATGGAGAAGGAGAGGGAGAAGAGGAGGAGGAGGAGGAAGAGAGCCGCCTTGCGGGTTTTGTTGAATAGTGGAGGCTGTGGGCGACAGGTCGTAGAGGCCTGACTGGTGTCATCTTTGTCTTCATTCAGAGAGAAGTCCACAGAGCGCAGGGGAGTCCCCGTGATGCAGTGCAACAGGTCCAGCTCCAGTTTGCCCTTATCCCCGGGCGCGGCTCTTTCCGGGGCCTCACCTGTCCGCCACCGTGGAGCAGGCTGAGCGGCGCCTATAAGACATGTGCCTGGACGGGGAGCAGAGAGCCCGAAAAGTGATGTGGGGCCCGGGAGCTGAGGGGGTGGGGGACACCCGAGTGTGTAGTGGGCCCATGGGAGGGGATTCAGCAAGCGGGAGGTGGGGGTGGCATAGGGAGACAGGGTAAGTGGGTGGCGGGGCAGGAGAGTGGGGCCTGGAGCCTGGGGGACCGTCCCTGCCAGGCTGGCTTGCCAGGGGTTTGGGACCACGGTGGGAAACTGTGGAGAGGCTGGAGACAAGGTGGAGGGAAGGGGGCAGCCCCGTGGTGTGGGAGGAGTAGAGAAGGGATGCGCTGTGGTGGGGGATGGGGACTCAGCCAGGGAGGGGGCCCAGCGAGAGGGAAAGGGGGCTTACTAAGTGGGAGGGGCTGCGGGGGTCCCATATCTTTATCTGGAGAGCAGTGGCTACATCCCTGCCCGACTCTGCCCCTCTGCCCCAGGACCTGGAGTGGGGCAGTGGGGCGGTGGCTTTCTTTGCTCATGTGGTCCAGGCCTAAGGTGGGAGGCCCAGGCTTTCCCCGCCCGGCTGAGCTTTTTGCCCCTGGGTCCTGGAGCCTAGGAGTGGGAGTGGGGAAGGTCTGGGGGCTTGCTCTCCTCCACCCTCCATTCACCACGGGGGCAGGCGGGGCTGGATTTGTTTCTCATTTTGCTCTTGGCTCTTCTGGTGGAAAAATCTAAGCGCTCGCTCCCCTTGGTACAGCTGAGGCGAGAGGGCGAGTGGCTGGGAGGCTGTCCTGGCAGGGAAGTGGAAGGGCAGGCGGGGCCTGGCCAGCGAGAGGCTGCCCCCCTGCTCGGCTCCTGGCTCCCCCAGCCCCATTGCTCCTACGTGGCTCTGCAGGCCCAGGGCGGGAAGTCCTGCTGTCCTGCCGTCTGTGGTGGAGGGGCCGGGCCAGGGAGGAGGTAGGACTGGGCTTGGGGTCAGCCTCGGGCCCATAGCCCCCACCTTCTGGGCTTGTCCCCAGAACAGTCTCCGAAGGGTGATTTAAGGTCCCCTGGGGGCGCTCGAAAGAACCACTGGGAAGCTACAGCAGGAGGAGTCTGAGTCAGACCAGGGAGGGACAGGCTTCCTCACCATGCAGGGCTTTTGCCTAAGGGGGAGGCGACCTTTGTGCTAGGAGGGTTCCCCAGGCAACCCGAGGCATTTCCTGAACACCCTGGCCATGGGAAGCCTTTTCTGTAGGTTATCCCATGTTGCCTTCGCAAGCACCCCAAGGTCAGCGCTAGCCATCCCATTTCACAGGAGAGGAGGCTGAGGCTCCAAGAAGTCAGGCGTCTCACTCAAGGTTGCGTAGCCTCTAAGTAAGTGGCAGGGCTGGGATTTGAACCCAGTTGTGTCTGACTCTTTCCCCAACACTGGAAACACAGGAAAGCTTCCTCCCCTCCACCCCAGAGTCTGGGAGCCCCTGAGCAGCTCCTGGGTGAGGCTGTTCCGGCAGGGAGAGAGGCTGGAAGGAATTCGGGGGTCTTTTGGGCTGCGCCCCTGCCTCTGCGCCACAGCCACCAGCCTCTCCCACTGTCCCCAGCCCCTAATTGGCAGTGAGGTGCTTCCAGAGAGCTCCCCACCCTCCTCTTGTGGAGCTGGAGCCACCCCCACTCCATTTTTTCAGGCCCGAGTCCCTCACCCCGGCCCCCTCTCCAGTCTGAGGGAAAGAGGAGCCCAGAGTGGAGCCCAACCGCTTTCCCTCTGGAATCTGCTGCCTCTGCTTTCCGATGGGGAAACCATCTGGACTGCATTATGGGCAGAGGAGAAAGCCCGAGAGCAGGAAAATGTGAGTTGGCCCCCAGCTCCCGTCTGCAGTGTGTGTGTGGGGGGCGGGGGGGCTCAGGCTCTTCAGGGGCTGGGCCAGCAGCTGCCTCCACCTCCCCAGTCCCTGGAGGGGTGAGATAGGAGAAGTGCTCAGGAGAGGGTGGCCTGGGAAGGCAGGGCCCAGGCCTTGCACACCTCTGCAGAGCCCACGTTGAAACCGCTTATCTTACCAACCTACCCATTTCACAGATGAGAAGACCATGGTCTACAGAGGGTAGTGACTTTCCCAGGGTCACACAGCAAACCCTTCTACATATGCGCACATGCCCATGGGCACTGGAAGGCCCCAGTATGCGGGGGTTGGGGACCTGGAGCAAGGGAGCAGGAAAGAGGCTGGTGGTTTCTCTTCAGCCTCAGAGCGTGAAGGGGCAAAGGCCCATGAGAACAGCGAGGAATGGCCTTCGTCTTTTTCAGAGTCCCCCTTCCTTGCCTCCCAAGCCCCCTCCCTGCCCTACACACCACCTTTCCCAGGCACCCAATGCCTGAGGATATTGGGTGCTGGGGTGGGGGCCCTGTGGGCTCTTCCTCTGGGTCCCAGGACCCCCCTCCTCCACGTGGCCCCAGCTCCAGACGTGGCAGGGTAAGCAGGAGTGAGGTTTCTCCGCTCCCTCCAAGTGCTGTGCTGGCGGCTCCCGAAATAAAAATCAAATGTGGGCTTGGCAGAGGGAGCAGGGTGGGAGACGCAGCCTAAGCGAGTGAGCGGCAGCGCTGGGGCTTCATTCTTTCCATCCTAACTTCACCTCCTAACCTCTGGCATTTTAATTACGTCTCCTGGCCCCTCGCTCTGCCTGGGCCAGAGGGTGAGCTCACGCTTTCCTCCAGCCTGTGGGCAGGGGCAGCCTCTGCCTGGACCCCCAGGCCCTGCGTTGCTCCCCGGAAGCTGGGTAGGGGCCGGGCTAGGGGTGTCTGCCTCACGGCTCTCTCCTGCTTCTCCTGTCCCAGGAGGGGCCTGGAGAGGAGCCCAGCCCCAGGCATCCAGCTGGCATCTCAAGTTCCATGTGTGAATCATTAGTTTTCACACCCACTGCTCCATTTAATGGTGGCCACTGTCTCAAGGCCAGGCGTGGCAGGCTTACCACCCCATTTTAAGGACGGCTCAGCCTTAGTCTGCAGGGCAGACCCAGGGCCCAGGCCCCAGACCCGTACTCTTTCCTAACCCAGGAAGAGGGGCAAGAACAGCTAAGGCCCAAAGTGTCCGCTTTTGTCCAATGGCAAGCGGTGGACAGCATTATTTTGATATTAAAACATGCAAGGACATAGTATAGGGTATGAAGCAAAAATGCCTATGACTTTTTAAGGTGGAAAAGTCTTCAGAGATCTCCACTCAGATCTCCTGTGCTCAGACTCCAGGAGTAGCATCCGTCTCCCCGGCATGCCCATGAGCTGGGGTGAGATACTGTCATATGTGTTTGCAGCCGTTTCATTCAGGCCCAGGACTGCCGCTCAAGATGCCGGTGGGCGCTGACAGGTGGCCTTGGCCCACCCTGGGTGCAGAGGCCTTCTCTGCCGATTCTCGGTGTCTCCTGGGGAGGGAAATTTCCACAGGACAAGCACCTGGGAAAGGACTGCCATTCTGCAGCCAGCACAGGTGCAGGGCAACCTTGACTCTGACCCCAGGACCAGCACTCCAACCACCTCAACCACTCCAACCGAGACTTCCTGCTCCATCCCCAGGCCCTGGGACCTCCCTGCCCCATTGCCTTGGAGGCCCAGCTGTGGGGAAGCCCTCTCTTTTCTTGCCTCTTGCCCTACAAGTCTCCCCTGAATCAAACAAACGATTCCATCAACAAGTGATTCCTGGGCACCTAGTCCGCCGTAGGCCTTGCTGTGGCCAGGCATGGCCTCTCTGCTCGATGGAGACAGTGAAGTGCTTGCTATTCAACGCGCTGCGTGCTGCGGTGGCAGCTCCTGCAAGGGGAATCCTGACCCAGGCTCGGGTGCGAAGAACACCCGGAAGGCTTCCCACAGTAAGGGACGCCAGGAGGAGCCCTGAGGAAGGTAGCTGAGGGCTGAGGCAACAGCACCTGCCAAGGCGCAGTGGGAGAGAGAGGCTGGCGCAGAGGCTACAGGAGTGTGGAGGGCGTGGCATGGGGCACAGGTGCTGTAGGAGCCGTAGGAGCCATCAGGGCGCATTTCTGGGCAAGGTGTGGAGGATGGGCTGGAAGGTGATCAGAATGGAGGTGGGGTGACCTCTTAGGACGCTCCTGCAGAGGTCCAGGTGAGAGGCGATGGTGGCCAGGCCCAGGCTAGAGGTGGAAAAAGGTGGCCGGATTGGTGGAGATGTAAAGGGCAGAAGCCGCGGGACCTGGTGACTGACTGGCAGAGGGATACGGGTTTTGGGTTTCTGGTTTACTGTTGAACACGGGAGTTGGGAACACCTGTAGAGCATCCAAGTGGAGACGAGTACCAGGTGGCCGGACATGCAGAGGTCCCCTGGAGAAGGTGCAGAGGCCGGGCCCAGACCCACAGAACGATGGAGAAGGCGCAGCCTGCAAAGGAGCTAGAGAAGGAGTAACCAGAGCCACCGAAGCCCCCAAGGGAGGAGGTCTTACCGGAGCAATGGCCAACAGTGTCAGTGGCTAGAGATGGGGCAGGCTGAGGCCCAGGAAGAGACACTTGGTCCAAGGACCAAGAGGCCATTGCCTTTTGCTGTTCCCAGCCCTCATCTCTGTCCCCAGACCCCTGTCTCTGTCCCCCAGACCCCATCTCTGTCTTCCAGCCCCCATGTCTCTGTGCTTGGCCCCCATCTCTGTCCCCCAGCCTTTCCCCACCCTCATGCCCCTCATTCTTCCCCCTGCCCTCTCCATATTACTCTTTCTCTCTGTACCCTCTTCTCTCACACCAGAAGGCTCAGCAGCTTTCTAAGGGAAACTTCATGCCACCTCTACCCCCTGGGGTCCTGGTTGCCTCCATGGCTCCTGAGATCACTCCCCAACAACAACCACACAAACCTCTCACCACAAGTTCCTCCAGAGCTCCAGAGGCTGGGGCAGAGAGGGGCACACACCACCACCCAGCCCCCTGGGCACTTCCGACTGAGCCCCAACAAGGCACCAGGGGCCAGAGCAACTTCGGGCCAGCCTGGCCCCCAGGGCCTTGTGGCCTAAAGGAGAAAGAAGCAATGAGCCCGACAGCCCCATGCAGAGTGAGAGGAGAGGCCCGGAGGATGAGCTACGGTCGTTGAGATCCGGCAGACGGATCCGAGTGGGCTTCATGGAGGAGGTGATTCTGCGCTGGACCTTGAAGGACTGGCAGGATTTGGTCATGTGGCGCTGGGAGCAAAGGCAGTTGCAGGAGGAGGGAACAAGGTTGGAGAGGGGACCAGAGGGGGCCAACCTCAGGGCGGAGCCAGCAGCTCTTGGCTGCTGGTGGCTAAAGAGTGGCTGCTGGTGGCCAGAGGGATGGGAGGCGGCAAAGTGAAGGGCCATAGCAGGCAGCTGGAGCACGGGAGGACTCTAGACTTTGTCCACTCTTGCCTCTTGATCCGGGACATTCGGATCTGGTGCTGTTTTCCTGTTCATTCCTTCATTCATTTAGGAAATATTTACTGAGCTCCTACTCAGTGCTAGGCAAGTGCTGAAGATGTTATGCGAGACAGAATAAGGTCCCTGGCATCGCAAGTTTAAGTTCCAGGAAGAGACACAAATGATAAAGTCATGAAATAAAGACGAAAAATTAAAATCAGGATAGGGGCTGCCATAATGATTGGCCACTCTTTGAAGGCAGAGCCTGTGTCCTGTCTCCCCCTCGGACTGAGGTTTCCCTGAGGACAGAGCCTGTGCCTCCTTTGTCAGACTAGGGCAGAGCCTGCTGCCATCGGGCTGGGAGCATCCTGTGGCTTGGGGACAGAGAGGGGCTAAAGCACCTGACAGCAAGGGCTGAGGTGTCTCAGAAACCTCCCAGGAACAGACCCAGGGATGGAAGTGAGCAGGGGTCTTGGGAAGGATCCCCTTCCCAGCCAGGCCCAAGTGGGAGGGCTTCCCTCTCCTCCCCATCCACCCCTCCACCCCATTAAACCTTAAATTAACCTCAGCCCCACCCGGAGCTAGAGAGAGTGCCTCAAAATAAATCCTAAATTACATGCTGCTTGGGGGCAACCACAATTCTTCTTCCTCCCTCTCCAGCAAGCAGACCCGCCCCACCCAATGCTGAGAGGCCTCCCCCAAAAAGGGGCTATTTATACAGTTTTTGCTCCCCTCTTTGCTGTCTGGCCCTGTTGTCCTTGGGCGAGGCCCAAGTAGGCTACACAGCTCTCCTGGGAGGCAAAAGGGCGCAGGGGAGTCTATGAGCCTCTCCAGGTTCTGACCGGGCCCTGGGGGATATAATTTATTGTCCAAACCAGGATACTTCGGGGCACTGTTAACGATTACACCCAGGCAATGGCACAGGTCTGGACTGTCCTGAGCACGCCGGGCATCTGGTCACCCAGGGATGGGGCCCAGGCCCCGGCCTCCCAGAGCACTGCCTGCTCGGGTACTTGAGAGAGATCTGACTTTGCCCCCGGTTGCTGAGGAAGCAGTTCCGATTACAGGTGGGGGACCCGTGGCACCTGGCAAAGGCAGGATGGGCTCTGGCTCCAAGGACCCCCAGGCACAGGGAGGGCCTGGGCAAGGAAAGGAGGGAGCTGGACATGGCTATTTGGAGACCATGGCTTGGTTCAAAGGCCTCCCTGGACAAAGCCACCTTCCACTCTGGGAACCCAGCCCCAGACACTAGAGCTGTGGCCCTCCAAATGGGAGGGAGCCGGGCCGGGTGGGGGGAGGTGAGAAAACGCAAGAGAGAAGCAAAGAGGGAAGTGAGTGGGAGTCAGACATGTGCACACACTGGGAACCATAGAAAGACGACAAGAGACAGAGAGAAACGTGGAGATGGGCAACGACAGAGGACCCCAGGCCTGGCAGCACCCCTCTACCCACGCGGGGCCTGGGTGTCTGCTTGCTGCCCACTGGCCCCCCGCCGTGCTGCCCTGCTCCAGCCCACCGCCGTGAGGTGGGAGGGGGACTCTAGCCTGCCACTGCCCCTGAGGGAGACTCTCCTCCTGCTCCCCAGGGCCCCTCCTCAGCATGGGCAGGCCCAGCTGCCAGCTCAGGGCTTCCTCCTGCTTCCCGGGCCCCTTGCTCAGCCTCCTTCTGTCCCTCTATGCCAGGCAGCCTGGCCAGCTCCGTGCCCTCCCCTGGAGCCAGCCCCAGCAGATCTGGCTGCCTGGGGTCCAACCTCTTCCTGCCCCTTTCCTAGAGTCCCCCTCCTGGGGGGCTTCCCTGGGAGGTGGGGGCCTGGGTGAGTCAGAGGGAGGAAGGGAGGACCTCTCACTCAGAGTCAGCCCAGAGCAGGGGAGGGGAGCAGAGAGCAAGGGGGAGGCGAGGAGAGGGGAGGCTGGGAGAGTGTGAGAAGGAGCCACTTTCAGGCCTGTGTCCCGGGAGGAGGGACTGGGCAGGGCTGGGTGGTGGCATCACAGGGTCTGGAGGACCATGCACAGGTCCATGTTGTCATGCAGGTGACTTAGAGGATGGGGCTCAACCTCTCTGAGCCCTACCCTGGGTTGTGACAAGAGGGAACACAGCATAGGCTGAGCTGCGCAGGTCCCAGCCTCTGCTGGTGGGACGCCTTTGTACTCACAAGGGAAGTCCTGCCGAGGACTGTGCCAAGAACCTGGAGGAGAGGGCTGGGGTGCAAGTGAGTGTGTGTGTATGTGTGTGTGTGTTGGGGGTAACACACAGAGGATTCGACCAGTGCTGCCTGAGAGAGGCAAGGACCTCACAGCACAGGGAGACAGTCACAACAGCCCCCTCTTCTTTAGAGGAGGCGACATGTCTTCCCAATCAAACTTGATTATCCGTCTGCTTAACAGCACCATGACCCCCTTGGAGCCTGGGGTACCAGGCCTGTCATTTAGCCGGAGGAAGCAACCCAAGCCACAGCCAGGAGCCGAGCTCCGTGCGGAGCAGCAGTGCCCAGCCCAAGGCAGGCACCAGCCCAGACACTTAGCGCCCTGTTTACCCTGG
Source organism: Propithecus coquereli (assembly GCF_000956105.1). Taxonomy (NCBI): domain Eukaryota; kingdom Metazoa; phylum Chordata; class Mammalia; order Primates; family Indriidae; genus Propithecus; species Propithecus coquereli. The sequence goes on from NW_012135969.1 coordinate 7,650,968, forward strand.
CCAGGGCAGCTGGCACAGGTGGGTCTCTCCAGGGAGCGGCTGGTGGCCCTGCCAGCAGATGCCCCTGCAGGCCGAAAAGGCCAGGACAGCAGAGCAGGGAGACGTGGGTGGAAAGACACCCCGCTCAGCTGCACACTTCACACTGTGGCTTGCAGGGGCCAGCCCCTGGCACTCAGGGGTCTCTCAGCTGCCCTGCAAGAGAGACCACATGGCTGGGCCCAGGGGGAGAAACCGCAGCTCCAGGATGCTGGGTGCTGCTCCCCAGGACGAGGGGAGGCTGGAAGAAGCCCCCGCTTTTTGGGGTCCTGGTCTGGCGTGCCCGGCTGCCTCTCGACTCCCCAGATCTGAGGGGCCAGTCGTCAGCACCCACCCGCACATGTGACTTGGCTTAAGCACGCACCGTCACAGCCCTGTCCCAGCAGAGCCCGTCACCGCGCAGATGCCGTCTCCGGGCCCTTCTCTACCACGCAGACCGCACGGACACCCTCAGCACCCCTGCACGTCCAACACACACGTCACCTTCCAGCACCCAGCCCTCAGACTCGGCCAACACCTGCCAGGCACACAGTGCCCACCTGAAATACCCCTTCCCCACCTAACCTCCACTCCAGCGACGAGGCCACACTCACGCGCACAGCCCTCTGCGCCGGGACACCCTCCCCCTGTGCCACACTCCAAAGTGGGCCCGGGGGCCCAACATTCCAGTCCCTGTCCCTACCCGTCTTCATCCTCCTTCCTTCCTCCTCTCCCACCTCCACCCTCTCATCTCTCTCCTAGCTAGGTCCCTTGCCCCGGGCCTGTTTCCCGACACACATGGTGGACACTCGAGGGCCACACCTCTAGGCAGCTCCCCGCAGCTGCAACTTCCCCCGCCCCTGGGGCTGGAGGGGCTGGGGGCTCCCGAAGACAGGAGCGGTAGCCTGCAGGGCTCAGGGCCTCACACCCCCTTGCTTGCCGTCCCCCCACGGACCGCCCACCCCTCCTCATTCCAGGCTGAGTCATCCCCGTATCTGGAACCTCTGCACATCTGGAAGAGCTGAAGCCTGTGCAGGCAGCTCCACGTGGACACCCCTTCCCCCGTGCTCCATCTCACTGCCACCCCTACTCGCGGTCGGGGTCCAGTCCCGTGAGCCCCACCTGGAGCAGGACCCTGGTCACCTAGCAGGCAGGAGCCCCAGTGCCAGCCTCGGGGGCCAGGACAGCCGTTGCCCACAGGGCCTGTCCCTAGTAGCAGGGGACTCGGTGCCCACCACAGTGGGCGGGCAGGCAGCGCTGGCCTTGGAGGAGGCCAGGCGCAGGGATGGGGGAGGCAGGAGAGCCAGGCAGTGAGGAGGCAGCGGTTTGGCCCAGCAGGCAGAGGGAGTTTATCCTGGCGCCCAGCCCCGAAGCCAAACATCCTCCTCTAACCTCGCAGACACATCAAAGCCCACGGGGAAGGGGCCCTTCGGTAGAGGAAACCTGTAGTCCTGGAGGCCTGACAACCTGGCTCTGGGCACAGGACCACCCTGTCCCACTCGGCAGCCCAGGCTCAGGTTGGGCACAGCAGTCCTGGAGGGAGTGGGCAGAAGAGGACATTACCACCAGGAGCTCCAGCCCCCTCACCCCACCCCTTCAGTGCTGCCACAGAGGGGTGATTTGCCCCCGGGAGGGCTACAGAGTTGCCACCATTTTTTAGCTTCTGCCCCTGATACAGGGCTCCCTCCCAAAATCTGCCCCCTCCCACAGCCCCCTGCCCCGCTCCAGGCAGGGAAGGCTGAGTGGGCCTCACTTTGTGCCTCAGCCTTTCAGCCGCAGCTGGAAAGGGAGTGGGTGCTCAATTGTGGGGGGACCCAACTTCATCCCCCAGGCTGCACCGTTCTGCAGAGGATGCCTCCGCGTGCACAGCGGGGAAGTGGAGAGGGTAGGGGGCTTAGGGGTTGGGAGAAGAACCAAGCTTGGAAAAATAGAAGCTGCAGTGGAACCAGAAGGCGAGAACTGGGCTGCAAGCCACAGGGCCTCTCTCTGGGGGGGCCAGCTGGGGTGGGAGGAGGAAGAGGGGCTGTGAGGCGCTAACAAGGGAGAGAGGAGGTGCTAACAGGGCCACTGGGGTGAGGGGATCCTGGAGCCAGCCCCCTAAAGGCCGGCCTGGAGACAAGGAAGCCAGGCAGCGGTGGGGGTGCATGGGCGGGAGCTGCCACATCAACACAGGAGGCTGGGGTGGTATGCACGCACACACGTGCACACATATGTGCACACATGCACACGCCCACGCATGCATGCGTGCACACAACCGGAGCCAAGTCTGTCCTCAGCTGGGAGCCAGATGATGTGGCTGCTCAGAGGAGCTGTGATTTGAGGAAGAACATGATCTCTGCCGGCCTCTCTTCCCCAGCCCCTGCCCACACTCATCCTCGGCTTTCACAGCTTCATGGATGTCCCAGGCTGTAGCTGCCCCCACCCCCACTGAGCCCCCAGATCACTTAGAGGCCCTCCCTTCAAGATACCCAGCCCAGAGGGGCTCCCCTTCCCACCGGCCACCCTGAATCCCCACCTTCTTTGGGACTGAGAAGTCCTAACCACAAACCCCTGGAACATCTGGATCTGAGACAGAGGAGCCCACAAACAGCTTGCAGTACAGCCCTCCTTTAAGGAACCAACAAGAGCAGAGCTAGAAAGTGGGGATCCTGGGGGTGCTATCTCAGAGCAGACAGTGAGGGTAGGCTGCAGACAGAAGGAGGGGACAGGGAAGCCTCGTGGAAAAGGGGCCCCAGAGGGCGGAGACGCTTCCCCTGGCCATAGCTCAGCCTCTTCTGCCTGGTCTTGGTGGCTATGCTGCCTCTGCCACCCCAGACAGCTGAAGCTCATTAGCGCAACCTCCCCACCCCACAACCCACCCCCAACTCTTTGAGGTGTTTTCCTCTCCTCCCCTGGCCCGTGCCCCCCAGAAACCTATGCTTTGGGAGGATAATCACTCTCAAATGCCATTTTTGTCTCTGCTAAGCCTCGGGGAAGGTGAGCATTAGTGGAGCCCCTCCAACCCGCTCATTAGGATAATGAGTGCTCTGCACCGTTAATTGTCAGCCGGTCCATCCTCCCTCCACCTTCCTGGCCCACAGGTTGTTGGCTCAGACTTGGGGTCAATTGCAGAAATGATCGCCCGCCCCCTGCACACCACCCCGAGAATGAGTGAGGGGCTTGTGAGCTTCAATTTCCAAAAACAATACTGGAAAGAAGACTCAGAGGCTGGTCCCCGGGCCAAGAAGTCCTCCTGGCAACCTGCCAGGCACTGCCTCCTCCTGGAAGGCGGACGTTCAGCCAAACACTCCTCGCAGCACCCCCCAGGGGTCGCTCGATCCCTAGGGAGGCACTTTACCCACTCAGCTGTGGGGGCTGTGCACGAATGCGAGCACACCCTGGCAGGGACGGGGAGCAGGAGAGGTTGAGTCCCCGAACCACACAGCCAGTGGTAAGGGGGAGCCCAGTCTGGACGCCCCCCAGCCATGAATCCCTCACCAAGGACTTTGGACATTAATTCCCTATCCCCTTGGAGACATCTGGCCCCTGACCCAGGAAGGCCCCTAACCAGCTTCGACTCAGTGACAACAGAGCCAGTGTTTACTTGGAACAAAGCACCATGGGGAAATGGAAGCTGAATCAGAGCTGGCCAGCCCCCGCAGCCTGGTGGGAACATTAGGGCATGTCCACACGTCTTCAAGGGAGAATGGCCAAGCGCTCTCAGAGAGGCCCAGGGAAGAGGCCTGGGGTGGGGGCGAGCAGGGAAGGGGCAATCACTTGATGCAGGAAGACCCAAGTCCAGGAAGGCTTTCTGGAGGAGGTGGCATTTGAGCCTTGAAGGATGGGTAAGAATTTGTTAGGTTTTGGGGAGGGATATGGAGAAAGGTGTTCTAGAGGAGATAACCACCCAGGCAGAGGCAAGGGGTGGAAGCAGAAAGGGTAGAGGGAGGGGCTGGAGAACATGGTGGGGGGGCACAAGGACAGCACACTGGAAGTGCAGGTGGGGGCCACTTATGGAGGACCCTGAAGGTCTTGCTGAGATGGGACTTTATTCAGGTGGCAGTAGGGAGCCTCTGAAGATTAGGGAGCAAGAGAGTGGCATGCCCCAATAGGGGCAATGGGGAGACCAAGCTGGCAGCCTTGTTGAAGATGGCTGTGATGGCCCTGGTGAGCCAGGCTGCACGGGGGACAAGGGCAGTGGTGATGAAGGGGAGGACAGCGACAGTGTCCAGTCCCTGTGGGCTCTCAGCCTGTGCGGCGAGGCAGGCATCCCCGGCAGTGCTCAGCGGGCAGTGTGGGAGTGGGAGGGGAGGGGGCAAAGCAGGAACAGAGGGAATTACTCAAATCTCCCAGCCCAGCGCCACATCCAGGTCACCCCTGAGACTGGTCACCAGCCCTGCCCTCTCTGACCTGGCCCTTAGGTGGGGCCCAGAGCACTTAGTGGACAGCAGAGGAGGCCAGTGAGCAAGGCATCTGGGGAAGGGGTTGGCAGAGGGGCGCCAGCGGTGCTCAGGGCCACCCTAACTCCTCGGCGCTCTCTGTCTCTGTGTGAAAGGGAGAGAAGGCACCGTGGGCCCCTTTCCTCTGCCAGGAATGAAAACAGCTAACATTTATTTGCCATTACTCTTTGCCAAACACTGAGCAACGAATTTCATCCTCATAATAGCCAATGAGACGCGGGAGGTACTGTTACGCAACTCCCCCCCCTCTTTTCACAGAGGAGTTGAGAAATGCACAGAGAAGTTCAGTTTCTTGCCTAAGGTCACACAGCATACCATAGTTAAGTAGCTCACTTACTAACATGACACAATACTGCCCCTACAGGCAGAGCCAGGCTAGAGCAGAGTGTACTGCCAGCTTTGAAAAGAGATCCCAGCGCAGCATCATCAGCCACTATCCCTCCTATGGGGAGGTGAGGAGGGGGCGATGCTAAGTGGAACAGAACTCAGCCTGGTTCTTCCCCCTCACCCAAGGCCTGGCCCTCTGGGCTGGGCTGAGCCAGGCTGGGCAAGTCCTCTCACCCCAGTGCAGGGTTCCTCCATCCGGGACAGTGCCTTCCCGGGCCTGAAGTGTGAACCACCGGTGCTGGGCGTGAGGTCTGGAGACCTGCATGGTTCTGGGCGTGACGCAGCCCCTAATGTCTCGTGTGACCTGACCTTCCCACCCTCTGGGCTCCATTGCCTTCTTTGAGAAGAGAGGGGGTGGGCCGGCTGACCTCGGGGGCCCTTGCAGCTGGCCCTTGTGGGATGCACAATCAGCTCATTCTTTAGTGAACGGGCTGGTGGGCACAGCGAGTGCGTATGAAGACATTTCAAAGTGGCTGCTCTCGGGAAACCCCAGATGGAATTTGTCCTGGAATCTAGGGGGACCCGCTGACTGCATGTGGTCTCTGGGTCTCCCCGCCCCCGTGTCCACGCAAGCTGAAGCAGGCGCATGCGCACATGCACATGCTTCCCTCCCGCTGCCAGATTACGTGTCAAACAAGAGATGTTGACCCCGTCCGGGACCCTCCTTCCCCCAGACAAGAACAGTCCCCTCTCCGCTCAGTATCAGGGCCCCATAGTGCCCCACCCCCACCCGACCTCACCCGCCAAGAATGCTGGTGTCCCCAGGGCCATGATGGATGCTGATAACAGGGCCTGGTACTCCTGGCCTGGGCTGGGACCACCCACCACCAGACTCCTCCTCCCCCTCATCTGTAGGAAGGAAAACAGAAGGGCAGTTTGGTGTCATGGAAAAAACTGGGGGCCCAGAGGCAGGTTCCCGGAGCCCTCTGGACTCTGCCTGGTGACTCAGGTGCTAGGGACCTCACTTTCTCCACCACGAAGATACGGGGCAGGGGATGGAGTCTGTTCCTATGATACTTCAGGGACGTGGGTAGGATTGTCAGATTTAACAAACAAAAATACAGGACATCCAGTTAAATGTGAATTTCAGTTGAACAACAAATTTTAGTACAAGTATGTCCCAAATATTACATGGGATATACTTATACTAAAAGAAAAGTATTCAATGTTTATTGGAAGCTCAGATTTAATTAAGCATACTGTCTTTTTTCTGGCAACCCCAGATCTAGGTCAGGGGGTGGCCAGAGACACAGAAGGAAGCCACACCAGCCCCTCCCCACCCTCCTGCTCCTCTTCAGGGCACTGGTGCCTGCCTTATCCCTTCACCTCTTCAGCCCTCCTGGTCTCCCACAGCGGCCCCTCATGCTCTCCCATGCCCTTCTCGGCACCCTCATTTCGCTCCCCAGGGTACCCTCCTCCCTTAAGCTCCGCCATTTCCCTCTTCCATAAGGGCCATGTCTGCGTAGGGCTCCAGGCCCTCCAGGGTGCTGGGAGTGTGGGGGGATACCCCAGGCCTCCAGCCTGGTGCCGTGGGGGCAGATGGGGGCAGAAGGACCCCAGAAGCTCAAGTTAGCAGCAACTGCACTAAAGAGGCACAGGCGTGGGTGCTGTTGGGAGGAGGCTCCAGCACTCTTTGGACTAGGTCCCCCTTGGCAAGGGGCAGTCTGGGTCCACTGCCACTCCCAGGGGGAGGAGGGAAGAGTGCCCCCCACCCCGCCCCCCGCCTCGGCCGCTTCTCCAAGCTCACAGTCACCAAGAACTTCAAATAGAAGGGATTTTCTGGGGCCATATCCCAATTCCGCCTGGATCAGGAGACTGGAAGATTGTCCTCTTAAGGGCCGAAAAGGGCCAAGAGATCACGGGAGACAGAAACAAGGACAGAGGGAGGGACCAGGAGAGACCACGGGAAACAGACTCGGAGACCCGGGATGCCAGACCCACCCACTGACAGGGGAAATGGAGACAGACGAGAAAAACGGGCCCCTCCCTGAGACAAACGGAGGTTAACAGAGCCGGGAAACAGAGAAACACTCGGAAATTGGGAGCAACTGGGTGCAGACAGACGGGGAGAAACCAAAACAGAAAAGCAGAGACTGGGAGACGTGGGGAGAGACGAGAGATTAAGTACCGGACAGATAACCGGACTAGGACGGATGAGAGAGGGAGAGAGAACGCGTGGGAAACAGGGAAAGGACAGAGCAGCCAGAGGACTTGCTGTCATACGAAGTCGGATGGTGACAGGGGCCAAGCCAGACGCGACACTCGGCAGGCGCCGCCTGACGACCCTTCTTCCGCGGGGCGGGAGCAGCGCCCACCCACCACGTCCGTCCCGCCCCGCCCCCGGGGTCCGAGTCCCCTCCCCGCCTCGCGCCGCGGCCCCGCCCGTCCCGCCTCCCCCACCCCGCGCCCGGCCCGCGCCCTCCCGGCTCCGGGGGACCCGCGCTGGCCGATGCCGCCACCTGCCGGCCGGCCCCGTCCGCACCGCGGACCTCGAGGGCGCGGCGGCCGCGCAGGGTCGGAATCTGGCCCCTCCCCGGCGGGCCCGGCTCCGCGGGGTCTTTCCAGGAATCCGGGCCGGCCTGCTCACCCTCCGGCCGCCGCTCCGCCCGGCTGCGGACCCGGGGCGAGTCTCTGGACGCTGGGGCCTTAATTTCCCCTTTGTCAAAAGGAGGAAACGTACCAACACCTCCCTCAGGATTTCGGGCGCGGGGCGGGGTCGGGGGGGGACACAAATTTATCAATGCTGTGCTCCGGATCTGTCTTCCTCCACCCGGAAATCTCAGGTCACTTTGAAATCAGCCAGGCCGCCCCCTCCCAAAACACAGTGGGGTGACACCCCCCAACACACACACACACAATCCCCTCACAATCCACCCCTGGGCCTTCGCCTCCCCCCAACCTCTCCCCGTCCCCGGCCCCCGAAGTCCAGATGAGGAGGGGCGTCCTGCGGTCTGGCTGCCTCCGCCCGCATTCCCTCCGCCCTGCCCCGCCAGGCACGGCTCGCCCCCCTCCCGCCTAAGTCGGGGACACTTAGGAGCGGAGGACTTGGGACTTAGGAAGGCCTAACTCAGCACTCTGGAGCCGACCCCACCTTTTGGTTTTTTTAATCAATTAATCTCATCTACCTCCCAATTCCCAAAACCCACCCAAGACCTCTTCCCCTCCCTTTCCCCTCCCTGCCCGAGTCCGGCCCCTCCCGGGAGCATCGGCTCCGCCCCCGTCCCGAGGCGGGGCCCCATAGGTGGAGAGAAGTGGGAGAGGTCGCGGCCCCGCCTCTCCCCTCCTCCCCTAGACACGGAAGCTCAGTGGCCCCCACGCCAGGATGTCCCACGCTTGGGTCCCCGGCCTCGCTCCCGCCTTGCTGCTCAGCCTGCTGGCCGGCCTCCAACAGGTGAGCGCTTGGGAGGTAAGACTTCTCGGGCCCTACCCCCGTGGGTCGGGGGCCTGCTTCTGGAGCCTGTTCACCACCTCCCATTGTCAGGATTTCCTCATGACCACACGCAATTAGCAACTTCCTTTCTCTTTTTGCGGCGGAGGTGGAGGCGGGGGCCGCAGAGGAAGGCCCTGGAAAGCCTGACTCCTTTCACCTTCGAGGGGGTTTGTGTAGTGGGGACTGGCTCCTGCCCACCACCTATCCGACACCCAGCGCGCCTCTCTGTGAATGGGGACTTTGACCCCCGTATTGGTCTTGGCTGGTCCCTCCGGCTCCTTCCCATCTGCGTCAGAAAGTGGGGCCTGAGGTCTGGACGCCTGCGCCAGCACGTCTCCCCAGCTCTGTTCCTCCAGTGCTGGGTGACCTTGGGTATGGCCCAGCCCTCTCTGGGACTGTATCTCTCTGCTTGTACCCTAAAGGAGAAGGGCACTCGTCTCCTTCTGGGAGTGAGAGTAGAATTCCAGCCTGTGGATTTCACCTGGCTGCCTGACCCAAGGCTGGGGTGACCTCTGAAATCTTGGATTGAGAGTGAGGCAGGGTTTGAGCATTCCCTTGGCCTTCCGGTTCCTTCCACATAAACGCTACAGGTGATGGGGGAAGGTTGTCCAGTCCTGGGATGGGAGACCATTTTGGGAACTGAGATGGGTCTAGAACACACATTTTAAACTTATTTCCATTCAAGAATGGGAGGGAAGCCCCGGACCTGCTCCCCAGAACAGGACACCTTCACACAACTGGGCTGAGCTTTCAGAACAGCTCTGCCAAAGCCCATCCGTGGACCCATGGACCCGGGTTATAGAGCAGGGTATTCCTTCTGAATCTCTGGGTGAACAGTTTGTGTCAACACCCATCTGAGCATCGTGGTTGACTCCTGCCACCAGCCCCAGGGGCGAGGCTTTGTTAATGCCCCCGATCAGGAGTAAATTGAGATTGCCCAAGATCATGCTGACTCTTGCTCAAACTCAGTTTCTGAACCACCCTACATAAGAACACTGGATAAAATGGGGGGCTGAGGATCTGAGAGAAGAGCTCCTGCCCCTCCCAAACAGGAACTCAGGACTAATCACTCATCACTTAGTTGGGGTCCAGGAGAGGCAGGAGGGACAGAGTCTGGGACCTGCAAGGGGAAGGGGAGCTGCTGAGTGCCTGGAGCCCTTTGGTTTGTCTCTGACTCTGTAGTCGTCTCTATGTGCTCTGTGGTTTGGACTCAGACTCACACACTCTGGGACAACCTGCAGGGGGTCCTTCCCTTCTGTCCCCAGAAGGGGACAAAGCTTGTGAGAAGTTGTGCAGCAGCCTGGGACTGAGCACAGAGAAGAGGAATGACTCCAACTCTTACTGGCTATTGTTGGTATTGTTTTTTCTTTTCTTTTCTTTTTGTATCATTGGTATTCTTATCTCTACCATTGTAATTAGCAACTGAAATGTTACTTTAATTATTTTAAGTAAGGTATTGTCAAAGCTGGCTTCTTACTTTTGAGCTCTGGTTGTTTGTCCCAGGAGAGGATAGGGTGACAGATAACTGCCCCCAGTTTGCTGTGTTCCCACACCTACGTCCCTTCCCCACAGTCTGGGAGCAGCCAGGATGAAATGAAACCAGGTAATCAGTGAAAGCTCATTCATTCTGCAAATATTTTGACTGTTGGGTTTTCAACAGTGGTGAACAGACAAAATCCCTGCCTCTGTGGAGTTCGCACTCTACTGGGCCAACAGATAAAGTAAAATATATAGTATATTAGTTGTTGGTAAGAGCTGTGGAGAAAAATTAAGCACGCTAAGGAAGGGGAAGGAAATTGTTTTGGGGGAGTGATTGTGATTTTAAATAAGGTGATTAGAGAGGAAGGTGAAGGTGTTGGAGCCAGCCTTGCAGATACTTGGGAGAACAGTGTTCCAAGTAAGGCTTCGACACATAATTGCTATTAATGGAGTGAAATTCTGTGAGATGCCCTGGGTTCCCTGCAGAACTAATGCCAAAGAGGGAGGAGCTGGTTTGGGAGGGGCATCCTGGCAGATTTGCAGAGCAAGGAATCCCCCAGGCAGTTAGCCAAAGGATGAATGCTGCCCCCCGCCCCCCCAGTGTAAAACAGCCAGGTGTGTTCAGGGAACTCCCAGCAGGTGTGTGCAAGAGGGGGACAGGGGATATAGAAGTGAAGGGGAAGGGGCATTAGGCTGCTGGCTGGGGGTCTGTACCCCAGGGAGCCAGCAAAGGAGGCTTCCAGCAAGGTTGTTGGGGGTTACGATTTGCAGTCTAGGAAGAGTCCTGCCTGCCAGGTCTGGAGAGACTCTGGGTAGGGATGAGGAAAGCTGCTGGTGCCTGGACCATAGATGTGCGGGAAACTGGACTGGAAGGGTGGCCCGAAGGGAGGAGCTTGCAGTCTTGGGGATGAGGGAATGTGGTGTGGCGGGCTGGGGCTGGCCAGGAGTCAGCTGGGCTGCAACCATTGACCTGGGGACCCTGGAGGAGTCAGGTGGGGAGATGCTTGGGGGAGAAGCAGAGTCCATTGGGGACCTGCTGGCGTGAGGTACCTGGGCAACATCTGAGTGGAGACCCCACCCTCCAGGTTATGACCCCTGACCTCTGCCTCTTTTCTTCCACAGGCTGCAGCCACATGTGCCCTCTTCTTGTAAGTCTGGGACTTTGGCTGTAACTTCCAGTCTGGGGCGGAGTGGAGAAGAAACAACTCAAATCCTGCCCTGCATGGCTTCCTGGGGAGGGGGTGCCTCATCCCTCATCCTCACCCTCTCCCAATCCAGCCAGAAGCCATCTCTCTACTTTCCCACCCAGAGAGGGAGACTCCACCCCCTCCCTCCCTCTACCAACCAGCCAGTGGCGCAGTCTGTAGCCCAAACCTGAGCCTTCTTACTGCAGTGTCAGGTCATCTCCCCTCTGAGGGTCCCCTGTGGCGGGATGGGGCAGGGGAGGAAGGCAAACAGTGTGTGCTAACCTTAATATATAAATCCCATGAAGCCTGAGTGCAATGAGCAGGGGCTGGGGTGGGGTCTCTGGACAGAAAAGTGTTTCCATCAAGTCAGCACTGGGCATTCTGGGAGCACCCTTTCCCTGCCCCCCCTCACATGCCATGGATGCCGGGAAGGGCACAGTCCTCTATGAGTTAGCTCCTTCACACCCCACATTGCATCTTGTTCCATATCTCCTTAGAGTAAAATGAGTGACGTCATAGCCACTGCAATACTCAGTCCCCACGCCTGCCGGGTGAGTTTGACAAGGTGTTCATTCCACCTGTGTTACAGACAGGAGCGTAAGCAGTGAGAGTACGCAGTAATAGCTGGGCACAAGTGCACAAGGCCAGTTGTGAGATGAGCCTGGAACCCAGATCCTGAGTCCTGGCCCCAAGTTCCTCCTGCTGAGCTCAGAGGGGGCCGTACCTGGTGCCCTGAGAATATGGGTATATTGGGAGGGGGCTGGGATCCTTTCGTCTCTTGCCCTCCATACCAACAGCCTTTTTCTGCCCCCTGAGCAGAACCTGCCCCAAAGGACTGAAGTGCTGCGGTGAAAACTGCTGCCAAGAGAATGAGTTCTTCTCTGGCTCCTTAAGGTAAGTCAAGGGCCAGCTCCTCTGGACACAGTCCAAGAGGGGCCTGGACCACACAGGATGGGGCTGGATATGCCACCGGGGGGGGGGTTGGGGGGGTGGCTGTAGGTTGAGGGAGGGAAGTGTGGCTTCCTGGGGGCTCAGGGTGACGTTGATGGTCCCCCGCCAGGGTCTTCGTCATCATCTTCCTGGTCATCCTGCCCCTCTTGTGCATCTGTGGCCTGGCTAAGCGTTTCTGTCGCAACTGCAGAGAGCCGGAGCAGGACCCCCCAGTGGATCGCCAGGGGCCCCCGGAGCTGCCCTCCGTAGCCCCCCCAGAGACGGTCATGGCATCCATTGCTGAGCCACCACCCCCTTACAGTGAGGTGGGTGTCTCTGTCCCTGTCCCTACCCTGCTTCTCAGCTGGCTGTCCCTCCCTAGTGTCCAGATTGTTAGAACAGCAGGGACTGTGGAGGGCCTCACTCCTGCCAGGCCCCTGGGCCCCGGGGAAGGCTTTGCCCCCAGCATTGGGTCTGCTCTCTCCCTGGCAAGCATGCCTCAGCTGGCACGTGGGGGTGATGGCCAGTGCCAGGCCCTGAGGAGACTCTCAGTCCCTTCTTTACCCTGCAGGTCATTATGAAGCCCACCCTGGCCCTAACGCCCACAGAGCCCCCCCCTCCCTACAGCTTCAGGCCCGAAGAATATGGGGGTCAGAGGGGCATTGACAACCCAGCCTTCTGAGCTGCCTCCTGCCTGGAATCCTGCCGACAGCAGCCTCCTCCCCAGCACCTCCTGGAGCAAGCCAGAGACTTCTGGAACCCTGGAATGCACACCCGCCATCCTGCCATGGCACTGGTCCTTCTTGGATTTAACTTATTATTTTTTTCTGCTTCTGTTCCACTCGGCTGCCTCTCTTGTCCCGAGGGCTGAGCTGGAGCGACAGTACCTGTTCCCACCCAACCTGCGTTAGAGGCTGCCAGGAGGAAAATGCCAGCTGTTGGAAGTGCCCAGCAGTGGAATGGGCTACTCTGAGGGGTGGTAAGAGCCCCATTTTTGGAGGTATGCAAATCTCCAGTGGACAGCCAGCTCTGAGATATTTTGAGGGCACCTCTGTGCCCACGGGAGATTGGACTAGATGAGCTCTGAGCCACCTTGAATTCTGCCTGAGCAGAGAAGACCTCATTGTACCCCCTAACACATGCACAAAGTACTGTACTCACTAAATTTGAGCAGATTGTGGCCGAGAGTCTGCCTCTGGCTGTGTGGGGAGGTGGGCAGGGTGGTGAGCCCAGGCACAGCAAGGGTGGGGGAGTCACTCTGCCGAAATGGCACCAACGATGAACCCTTCAGGAGGATAGTCATCCATGGGCCGCCCTTGGGGAAAGGCTCTTTGTGATGCTTTGACCTCCAGTTCCTTGAGGTCTCTGGTTGTTAAAGAGCCTAGAAACAGGGTGGGAGTGACCACTGTGTGGGCCTCCGAGCCATCCTCCTGCTGCTTTCCCTGGGAGACATGGAGCGGTCTTACCATGAGTTGGTGAGAAGTTGGCTAGAAGGGGTTGGATCCAGGAGGCAGCCCAGGGTCAGCCTGGAAACGACCTGCTGGGAGAAGGTGAGGGTGAGGAGGCCAAGGAGAGGGGAGTGGGCGGGGCGGGCATCTGTGGAGTGAGGCCTGGGAGACCTTGCTCGGCCACACCCTGGAATCTTCTGGAGGGAGGGGAGGAGATGCAGGTCCCGCCCTTCTCTAGCCCTGAGGTTACCTGCCCTTCTCCAGCCCTGAGGTTATGGACTGCCACTCTGCCCCACCTGCAGGAGTTAACCCCTAAGGGGAAAGACGCATTTATCATGGCAGGGCAGGAGCTCACGGGCGGGCCTGCAGCAGAGCGTGGAGCTGAGGCCCAGGCCTGGCCGTGCAGAGTGAGGGAGACCTGGTGCCAGTGTCCTGGGGCTCAGGCAGGGCTGGGCGCCTCCACCCTGAGCCTTGCCTTTGCACGGCTCACTGCACCCTGCTCAATGGTAGCTTCCTCTCCAGGGCTCTCCCAATAATACCGATCCTTGGGGCATCAGGACCCAGGCAGGTGGCAGGGTCAGGGATGGGGAGGTGGCACAGGCATCCCCAAAGATGCCAGGACCAGGGGCTGTGCAGGTGCGGCTTTCTGGGGGAGACAGGGTCCCAGGGTGATTACAAACAATGACTACTGACAGGATAGTATCAGAGTTGGCTTTAGGAGAATGAGCCCAACCACAAATGGAAGTTTCCCTTCAGTTTCAGGGATTAGTGGGGGGTAGCAGGAGGAAAATATGTGGGTGCTTTGTGTAGATGCGGCCTGTTCCAGCTAGAGGTAGATGCGGCCTGTTCCAGCTAGAGGTAGATGTGGCCTATTCCAGCTAGAGAAGTCCCAGAGCATATGTTGCCCTCACCGTGGTGAACGCTTGCCCTCGTGGGAGAATACTGAGCAGTGGGCTTGGGAGACTCAGAGAAGGTCACCCTCAGCTTGGACGTTGCCTTCCTTTCATCAAAGACCACACAGGATTTTTTTTTTTTTTTTTTTTTTTTTGAGACAGAGTCTCACTATGTTGCCCAGGCTAGAGTGCCGTGGCGTCAGCCTAGCTCACAGCAACCTCAGACTCCTGGGCTCAAGCAGTCCCCTGCCTCAGCCTCTCAAGTAGCTGGGACTACAGACATGCGCCACCATGCCCGGCTAATTTTGTCTATATATTTTTTAGTTATCCAATTAATTCCTTTCTAATTTTGGTAGAGACGGGGTCTCGCTCTTGCTCAGGCTGGTTTCGAACTCCTGAGCTCAAACAATCCGCCCGCCTCGGCCTCCCAGAGAGCTAGGATTACAGGCGTGAGCCACCGCGCTCGGCCACCACACAGGGGTTTTAACCGCTCCTGCTTGCAGCAACAGAGTGGCTGTCCTGAGGCCCGGTGTTGCTGCAACCTGGTGGCAGAAATGGCCATTTCTGTGGCTCTCCTCGTCATTCTCAGTGGGAGAAGAAATGGTGTGACCTTCTTAGAGGGCGACCTAGCACCATCCATTCATGCCACAGATATTTACAAAGCTCCTACTATGTGTGAGGCACTATGCCCAGCACTGGGTATCCATTAAAATGTAAAGTATACATGACCTAGCAATTCCAGGTCTAGAAATGAGCCTTCAGAAGTGCTTACACCAAAGAGCTCACTCGGATGTCCATCGCGGCATTATAGCTGAGGCAGGGAATGAAAGCATCTTAAACGCCCATTGACAGAAGCCTGTTAAATAAACCGAGTACATCCGAACTGTGAATGCTGGGCAGCCTTGTAAAAGGACAAAGAGTCTGCAGCGCCAACGCTGCACAATGCCCGTCATTGATTGTGACAGAGAAAAGGCAAGTTGCAGAACAAGGCCTATGATCTCAATTTCTAAGTATATACTCCATACTTTTTATATGTATATTTTTTTCTTTGCAAATATATAGACAAGATCCAGAAAGGTATGAACCAAACCACATTCGCCGCACTTTTAACAGTTGTTGGCACCAGGAAGGGAAGAAGCCAATTGCATAGAAGGCTTTTTACTTCACGTGCTTGGGCATCGCGTGTGTGTTTTACAACGAGCGAGCGTTGTTTCTGAGCGAGCATCGTTTCTGTACGTTGAGAAGATTTGTTTACTGGGAAATACAGGCAGCTTTAGAAGCTCGTGCAGATTCACCTTGTGAACTTTGATCAATGGCCATTGATATGTTATCAGCTCTGCTATGAGGAAGAGGCTAGAAAGACTTTAGATATGTGACACACACATGACATGTACATGACCCCGGGAACAGAGACATGATGGACATGGAAAGCTTGGGCACCTGCCGGACATGTGAAACCCACATGTCCCACTTACGCAGGACTCATGTCAAGCAGTGAGTATCCACTGGAGGAGAGAAACAGTGAGCTGATGCTGGCTGGGCAGTTGCGTGGCTTAGCAATTGCACAGTGACGGAGAACTCATCCTTGAGGCTGGTCTAGCAGCTCAAACCCAATGAATGAATAATGAAAGATGGAATCGCGGAATGAAGGAGTGAGTAAATGAGTGCATGCATGAATGAATGTGGAGTTCTGCCCCTGGATACTTGTAAAGAAACACAGGGCCTGGCTAACACGAAGGAGGTGTTCCTCATGGCTGTGCACTTGAACTTCTATCTGCAGGGTAGGGGGGAGGGATGTGAAGGGGGAGGGTCTTAGAGCACTTGCCCCAGGGACAGAGAGGGGAGGAGGAAAGGGCTGTGGCTGGGGGAAGTGGGGAGAACCCCAGCAAGAATCTCCCCACCCCCTCCAGCTGAGATGCAGAGCACCGGCTTCTGACATTTTGCTTTCTGCAACCAACATCTCCAGGCGGCAGAGTCCCCGTCTGTACCATGAAGACGCCAGTCCCTTCCGGCTCTGGCAGGAGGTGGCTGGGAAGGGCCGAGTGAGAGAATTCAGAGAACTCCTTAATGCCAACAGCCTTTCCCTCACCCCACCTCACCACACACACAGTGGATGGGCTTCATCTCACCAGCCCTGACCACCTCCAACCTCCCACTGTCTGGACGTCACCTCCTGGTCTCCAGGTGCTGCATTACCGCCATGCTGGCAGTCCTGTGAGCCACCAAGCCCCCCAAGCCATTGGCCTCCCCCCGTCCAATCAAGCAGTGCCATCGCCACGTCCTTGATCCGTCCTTACCATCACTCCCTGCACCAAACCCCTGTACCCCTTTTCTCCATCCAGTGTACACACCTGGCGAAACCCCAAACTCCCTTTGGACCCAACTAGTCCTCAAGTCCCAGCGCACCTGTGAGAATGGACTTGCTTCCAAATCAAGACTGCAAGTCTCACGCCAGCCCTCAGCTCCTCCGACATGTCTTAGCCACTTCTCATCCTCTCTCCTGAGGTGACTAATTCATACCTCCAACTCTCTTCAAGTCTCCCACCCCTCAACCTCAATTTCAGCTGGTGACGTCACCACATGCCTCAGGGAAAAAATGGATGCAATCACACAGGAACCACCCCATTCCCACCCCTGCCAGCCCAGTCCCCACACGTGCCTCCTTCCCTCAGGTGCAGTGGAAGCCGCATCCCGATTGGCCAATTGGCCACGGGGTCCCATGCTACCCCCCAGCCGGGGCCTCACCCCTGCAGTTATTCCCACAGCAGCAGGGTTCCTCCCTCCTTCCCGGAGCCTTATCACCTGTTTATGATGTGCCGCCTTCCCGTGTCCCCCATGCCCTCAGTGCCTTGGCGTCTGCTTTCCCATTTCCTCCCTCCCCATCGCATTCCGTGCTGCTCTAGTCAGCCTTTTGTCCCCATGATTACATGAAATGACTGTTGTCCACATCATCAGTGACCTACATCTTGCTGGAGCCAAAGGTCCCTTCTCTGGCCTCATTTCTCAGTGGCATTTATCACACTTGGCCACTGCCTCCTTCTTTAACAACTTTCTTGTTTAGACTTCCCTGACTCCACCTTCCCCTGGTTTTCCTCCTGCTCCCTGGCTGCTCCTTCCCGGGCTCCTTCCCTTCTCCCTCCTCCTGCACCCTCTCTGAGTGATGGTGGACCTGGAGGTCTGTCTTTGGCTCTCTGGTTGTAGTGGCTGTCCTCCAGTCCAGTGGCTTCACAGACCATCTATTGTCTGATGAATCTCAGATCTTTATCTCCAGACAGGACTTCTCCCTGGAGCTCCAGGCTCTTATATTTACCTCCCCAACACTCCGCTTGGATGCCAATGAGCATCCTGCAAGCAACTTAGGCTCCACTTTCCCTCCCCTCGCCCCCATCCAGTCCTTCCCAAGGTGTCCTGTCATAAATACGTGGCACCCCATTCATCCAGCTGTTCAGGCTAAAAAACTAAGGGGCTGTTCTGTGTTCTGATTTCTCTCTTTCCCGCGCCTCTTCATCCTCCTGGGGCTACCTCCAAAGTAGCCGCACGTCCACATTTCACCATTTCACCGTCGCAGCCCTTGCCCGAGCCACGGTCGTCTCAAGCCCAGACTAACCTCACTGCTTCTCCGGCATCACGCTCGTCTCCATCTGGCCCCTGCAGTTTGTGCTACACACTGCACTTAGGGGCATCTTGCTAAAGCATAGATAGGACATGTCACTCCCTTGCTTAAAATCCTCTAAGGCTTGCCCATTGCACTTAGAATAAACTCCAAACCCCTGATGGCAGCCAGGGGGACTTAGGAGGTGCAGTCCCTCCCTTCCCCTCTGACAGCTTCTCCTTCCCTTCTCACTGCGTCCCGACCACAGTCGCCTTCTCTCGGTGCCTTGACCACCCCACATCTTGGCTTAGTGCAGGGCCTCTGGTGGCCTTTCTGCTAGGAACCGCCCCCCCCGCCCCATCTTTACCTGGCTGCCATCTTTTCACCTTTCAGGTTCCAGCTTAGCTGTCGCCTCCTCAAGGAAGCCCTCCCCAACCACCCTGCATAAAGCAGCCCCTGGTCCCACTCTGTTACACATCCTATTCTATCTTCTTCCCAGCTCATCTTGCTACCGCAAACCACCTTATTTATGAATGTGCTTACGTGTTTACAGCCTGTCTCCTCTCTCTAGCCCCAAGCTCCTCAGGGACAGGGAAATGGTGAAATGTGGACGTGCGGCTACTTTGGAGGTAGCCCCAGGAGGATGAAGGGGTGCGGGAAAGAGAGAAATCAGAACACAGAACAGCCCCTTAGTTTTTTAGCCTGAACAGCTGGATGAATGGGGTGCCGCGTGTTTATGACAGGACACCTTGGGACTTGTCAACTTCGCCATCCCATCCAGAGTCTGGTACAATGCCTAGCTCCTGGGAGGCATCTCTCTTTGTTGACTGACTGCCTGTGGTCATAGCCACCTCAATATCAAAGCCCAAAAGGGTCCTTCAAGAGAAACAGCCATGAAATGAGCTTCTCAGGCCTTGCAAACACCCCTAAACACCATCTGTTTGATGTCAGGTTCCCAATCCAAACAGAGCTACTGTGCTTCCCTTCCCTCCCTTCCTCTCTCCCTCTTTTCTTTCTTTCTGTCCTTCCCCCCTTCCTTCTTTCTTTCTCTCCCTTTCTTTACTTAGTGAGCATCCCCCGTGTATCAGGCACTACTCCGCGGATTGGGTGAAGAGGTCCACAAAACAGATACCATTCCTGCCCTCATAAAAAACACAAGCTAGGCCGGGTGCATGGCTCACGCCTGTAATCTTAATATTTTGGGAGGGTGAGGAGGGAGGATGGCTTGAGACCAGGAGTTCGAGACCAGCCGGAGCAAGAATGAGACCCTGTCTCTACAAAAAGTTTAAAAATTAGCTGGATGTGGTTGGTGCGTGCCTGTAGTCCCAGGTAATTGGGAGGCTGAGGCAGGGGACTGCTTGAGCCCAGGAGTCTGAGGTTGCTGTGAGCTATGATGATGCCATGGCACTCTAGCCTGGGTGACACAGTGAGACCCTGTCTCCAAGAACAACAACAACAACAACAGAAAACACACCACACTAACCCAAGAATCCAAGAAGTGAGTCTGTGGTCACACCATGAACTAAGTGTTGGGGGAGGGGAGTACATGTGTAATATTAGAGAACTATGGCGGGGCAAGAACTGCTTTACATAGGGTGGTCAGGCAGCATCTCTCTAGGAGATGACATTGAGCTGATTCCAGAAGAGTGAGAAGTAGACTGACATGCATAGAGCACGGGGAAGAGTGCTCCCGGCAGAAAGGCCGGCATGTGCAAAGACCCTGAGGAGGGAAGGAGCTTGGGGGGCTCAAGAGACTTAAAAGAGCCCCCTCCTTGCTTCAAAATCCCTAAGAGTCATAAAAGAAGGTGTATTCATTTCCTCAGGCTCTTGTAACAAACAACCACAAACCGGGTGACTTACAACAACAGAAATGTGTTTTCTTACAGTGCTGGAGGCCAGAAGTCTTACATCAAGGTGTGTGCAGGGTTCATTCCTTCTGGGGGCTCTGAGGGAAAATCCATCCCATGCCTGTCCCGGCTTCTGGTAGCTGCTGACACTCCCTGGTGTCCCTTGGCTGGTGGCTGCTGTCCAATCTCCGTGTCCTTCTTCATACAGCCTTTCTTCTGTGTCTACGCGTGTTCCCCTTTTCTGTCTCTGATAAGGACACTCTTCATTAGATTTGGGGCTCACTCTAATCTAGGATGATCTCATCTCAACATCCTTATGTTAATTATATCCCAAAAAACCCCTTGTTCCAAATAAGGTCACATTCCGAGGTTCTGGATGGACATATCTTTTGGAGGACACAATTCAACCCACTACAGAGGATATATTCCCAGACATTCTTATCTGTGAGAGACCTCGCAGATCATATCTCAAACTGCATTCCCTTTTTAAAAGGAGCGGGGGAAGCATTCTGTGTTCAAATAAATACGGAAAATGCCGCATACGCATCCCGTGCCGGCGGATTCACAATTCACCTTAGCACATTAGAGGGCTGAGAAGTCACAGTAAAGAAGACACTTTATCATGAGTAAAAACATCATTTTCCTAGTTTATCTCATCATAAAACCCCATTTTCCTTCTCCTAATCTCCGTGGAGTTTTGAGAGCAAGTCATCCTGTGGAAATTTGAGAGTAATGCGGATGTGGTCCGACCTCACCTTGTTACAGGTGAGAAGACCAACATCCAGAAATGACAAGTGACTCATCCAAGGTCACACAGCTGGGAGGGTCAGAAGATGGATTTAAAACTCAGTCTCAAAAAAAATAATAATAAAATAAAACTCAAGTCTCCTAAAAATGACAGAGATGGAGACACAGTGGTTGACATGGGGGAGAGGGTGGTTGTGACTCTATGGTGATACCACCAGGGAGATCTTTGTGATCATGGGACAGTTCTGTATCTTTTTTTTTTTTTTTTTTTTGAGACAGAGTCTTGCTAGAGTGCCGTGGCATCATCACAGCTCACAGCAACCTCAAACTCCTGGGCTCAAGCAGTCCCCTGCCTCAGCCTCTCAAGTAGCTGGGACTACAGGCATGCACCACAACACTGGGCTAATTTTTCTATTTTTAGTAGAGACTGGGTCTCATGCTTGCTCAGGCTGGTCTCTAACTCCTGAGCTCAAGGGATCCGCCCGCCTCAGCCTCCCAGAGTGCTAGGATTATAGGCGTGAGCCACCACCTGGCCTCTGTATCTTATTTGAAGTGGTAGTTACATAAATTTACTCACGTGATAAAATGAAATAGAACTGTACACACACACACATTGTACCCATGTCAATTTCCTTGTTTTGATACTGTACACAAAAGGTAACCACCAGGCATTACCATGACAGAAGGCATAACCCTTGGGAGGACCTGGATGAAGTTCCAGGGACCTCTTTCTACTGTCTTTGCAACTTCCTGTGAATCTATAATGATTTCAAAATAAAAAGTTTTTTTTTTAAGTGTTTCCAGGCTTCAGGTTCAAGAGTTTTTTACATTGTCAAAGGTCATTAGATCAAATTTATTTTCATGCTACCAGCATGTGCTTCTAGGGTCCAATAAAAAGCACACTTTATGGCCTTTTATAGTTTATTTAAATTGCAGTAATTTGGGAGCAGGGGACAGTAATTTGCAGATGCTTCACTGCAGGGACGAATGCAAGGACCAGTGGACCTTCCCCTTCCCTCTCACGTGACGGGGACTTTCCTATATCAAAGTGTGTGACTTCTGCTCACACTGGAGATGTACAGAAAAGAGAAGGAGGGGTCTATGGCCATATCACCCTGAACACGCCCAATCTTGTCTGATCTCAGAAGCTAAGCAGGGTTGAGCCTGGTTAGGACTTGGATGCGAGACCTCCTGGGAATACCGGGTGGGCTTTAAAAAAAGAAAAAGGAGGAGATGATAGTTTCTTGATCATCCAGCTATACCTTTGTACAGCAGGATTATATTTTAAGTTTGTCCATTTGAGAAAATTCAACTGTGTTAGCTGATATTTGATCAATCATTTATTGCAAATTTGCTTTAGTTTCCTGCCAACATTTTCACAGCACAAAGGATATTAAGAAGTTTGATTAGAGGCTTAAGAAGTCGATTTTATGTTGTGACACAGCAGTAGCAGAACTTTCATGGACAAAGATTCAGAACATGTTATACTACATATAGTTTTTGCCACATGCCCAACTCCCTGGCTTTTCTTGGAACTATCTCCACATGCCCCCACCCCCACTCACATAGTGACTGTGAGCCTGGGGGCAGCCATTTTGCACAGAGTGACTCTGCTTCTCTGGCCACAGTCGATTGGTTCAGGCATGGGCACTGATCCAATCTGGGCCAATCAGAGCCCTTCCCTGAGAATTTTAAATTTAGAGCTCAGGGAATCTGTCCCACATCTAGATTGCTCAGGTAGTAAAGCTGTGAGATGGAGAACCCAGAAGCCCTGGAGGCCATGTTAGCCACTATGTGAAGAAACCTGGTTGAGTGAAATGAAATGAAGCCAACATTCAAAGGAAAGCAAAGACAGGAGACAGAGTAAGTCCTGATAACCTTCTGATGCTGGGTTCTGTGTGTTCCTGAGATCCAGCTGACTTTCCATAGCCTGGCTACTCCTCCCTTTCTTGGCAACCAGAAACTAATACATCCCTCATTTCGCTCAAGCCAGTTCGAGTTGGTTTATTGTCACTTGCAACCCAAAGAGCCCATTGTAGCCTGCTGGACCAACTCCCTCACTTTACAGATGAAGAATCTGTTGATTCTGAGAAAGGCCATGATCTCCCTAAGGCTGAGGCCAGTGAGTGGCAAGGCTAGAATTAAATCACAGGTTTTTTGATGGGGGGATCTCATTTGTTTCTGCACAGCTGCTGCTCTTGCTGTGCCTTGTGATTGTTCCAAAGCCTGTGGAGATTTCCAAAGTTCTCAGCTGGAAAGAAATGCATCTGTACCTGCTCCTGCTACAAAACAAAGGAAAAAGGATAA
Organism: Propithecus coquereli; assembly: GCF_000956105.1. NCBI lineage: Eukaryota > Metazoa > Chordata > Mammalia > Primates > Indriidae > Propithecus > Propithecus coquereli. The sequence continues at coordinate 7,673,669 of NW_012135969.1, forward strand.
AAATAGAAGAGCATTGAAACATAACTGGAGACCTGGGACCCGGGACCTGGGACCAGGAGGACTGGTGTAGGAAAATGAGAATGGAAAGAACAAAGTCAGATTCATTGGAGGTGAAAACTGAAAGGGCCCTACACTCTATTTGTGGCTGAGCTCTCACACAAGGAAGACAAGATCAAAGGAGGTCTTCACCCCTTTGCAAAACTCTCATGCAGGATTCAGATTAAACTGAGCCAATAAATATCCTCCTAACCAAGGCTGAAAAGAGATCAGATGCCTACTCAAGTGTTGGCTGCCTGTGAGTCCCCAAGCCTTCCAGCCTTCTGAGGCCACCTGTACCTTTAATATAAAATAAGATGGCTCGAGGGAGAGCAGAGGCCCATTCTGCATAGTCACGCAGTTCCTTGCCAGCCTCCTTGGCTCCAATAGCTAACGTTCTCCTCCTACCACCCCCAACCCAAGACCCAGCCCTGCTTCCTGCCCCCCAGCACCTAAGCATTGCTGACAAAGCTGCTCTGTGTGTCTGACTTTTCCTGAAGATTCAGGGTCACAGAGAGGGGTGTGATGGCTCTTGGCAGATTTTCAGGGGTTCTGATTCCTCCTGGGCCATGTAATGTATGGGGATAACAGAGAGGACAGAGACTGGTCCCTGCTAAACAGATGACTCAACGGCCTGGACTGGAAGTGTATAGAAAGAACTTGTCCCCAGAACCACAGTGTGTGTTGGATCCCAGTGACCTAACTCGCTGCAGGCAGGTTTTACAACCCCATGAGGCACTTATGCTGGGTTTCAGGAAGAAGTGGCTGACAAACAAGTGGCTTGGTGAGCTCCCCCTTTGAGCTGTCTAAGACTTGGTGGATCTTCACCCAGGAAAGACAGAATCCTTTGATCCCCACTCCCAGAAATCCAAGGGGACCCAGGAAACTACAATTGCTGGCATCTTCCAGCTCCTTGCCCTCTGGTGCCCACTGGGCCTCGCACGGTCAAATGGTACTTCAGTGGGAGGCCTGGAGAAGAGGACAGCTTCTAGGCAGCCTCAAACCCCATCCTCTGTAGAACCTGCTCAGAGGGTCACATCTCAAATCACATACACGGTGTATACTCATCATCCCTGAGTATACCCACCTACGTATACCTGCCTGATAATTTCCTGGGCCCTGCCTGCAGTAAGGTTTCTCTTCCTTTCCTTGTGTGCCCAAAAGAACCCCAAACTCCAGCCTGCAGCCCTGAAGAGCAGTTTCACGCTTTTTATCTAATATTAATACTTTCTATTCTTAGGAGGTCTTGCTGTCCATGAACAAACCCTTTTATCAAGGTGCTTTTTCTAATCCAAAGAGCAATCATCTCTCTAAAACCAATGCTGCCTGATTCTGGACCAACAAATGCAATTCACAAACCCTAGCAAAAGTTCTTAAACAGCGAGAAATGTTCCCCTCGTCTGCAAAACACAAAGCTGATTCATACGTATAATCACTCTAATTCCCATGCCCCAAATTGGGACATGATCTGACAGTGACACAGTGTCTTTGAGGTCAGAACTATCCTAGAAAATCCAGGATGCATTGTCGTCAGATCTATTTTCCATGTATCTACCGCTCGCACTTGAAATGAATCTGTTCCTGGACTGCCTTTTACCTGGAAAGCGTCGGGACTCTCCCGGGTATCCTCGCAGAGTCTCCGTTACAGGAAAAGCCTTCGGGAGCCCTCAGAATTTCAGAAATAAGCCACGAGAACCAGATCAGTTTCATTTCAAGAATTCCTAGCAGTCCCTCTGACAATTACCCATCCCAACCAGGTTGCTCGGAGATGGCCTGAGCCAGTGCGTCCTCCCAGGTGGCTGAGCCCTCTGGACACAACCTAGATGATGGGCCACCATTCCTTTTCTCTGCTGTTTGGTCCCAGTTCCACCAGGCCCTCTGCCCTAGATGCACAGGGCTCATGACTCCTCCAGCTCACACTCCATTTGGGGACTTTTCAATCCTGGCCCAGAAGGGTAGGACACCCAGGACACCTCATGCTGCTCTGGCCCCCTGCAATGGGCAGTGTCCGGGCAGCCTGTGAGCAGATAGGGGGTTACCTGCCTGGTGATGAAGACTTCCTGTTTCTTCCTCCTTCCAGATCCAACTAAAATCAGGCCTTGATGGCCTACAGTTCTTCTTTACTAAGATTTAGGTGTTTTTATCCCCTTGATGGAAAAGAGTCTGAAAGCTGAATTTCTGTAGCCAGGACACACTGTTTGCATAAAGTTGCCTGCAGTTCTAGAGGGTGGCTGAAGGACACGTTCTAAACATGAGGTCCATAGGCCTTCAATAGTTTCCTGGATAGAATTCGAGGAGTCTGTGAGCTGAAATGGGAAAAACATTACATATTGATTTTCACAGACCTCTAACTGAAATTTAGCATTTCCTTCACTATAAAGGTAGGCAGCAGACCACAGTGGTGTTAGCAGTACCTGTGAATTTGTCACATGGAAACCACAGATATTTTATGTCACCTTATAGTTGTTGCCAGTATCTTAAAATATCATGTACACTCAAAACCACTTTGCAAGCAGCTTAGTTATTAGACTCGTCACTAGGTTTATAAAGAGGCACATGCATTATATTATTACAATTTTTCCAAATATTTTTATTATTGCATTTTAATACAATTTGTTTCTTTTGTACCAATGCATTTTATTCTATGCATTTAAAATGCATGTAGGCATTATTCTGAGAAGAAGTCCATAGGTTTCATCAGGTTGCCAAGGGAGTCTAGGGAAAAAAAAAAAAAAAATATGTATTCTTGAATTCTGGGAAAAGGCACTAGGCATAAGGATATTTTGGGGGGGGATCTACTTTTTTTTTTTTTTAAGGAAAGCAAGGCTGAATGATTAATAATTATAATAATAAAAGACCCAGCTATATGTTGCCTATAAGATCACTTCACCTTTAAGGACACACAGACTGAAAGTGAAGGGATGGGAAAGATATTCTATGCAAGTGGAAACCAAAATAGAGCAGGATAGCTACTCTCAGATAAAATAGACTTTGTCGGAAACTGTAAAAAGAGACAAAGAAGGTCGTTATATAATGATAAAAGGGTCAACTCATCAAGAGGCTATAACAGCTGTAAATATATATGTACCCAAAAGCAAATATTAATAGATCTGAAGGGAGAGATAGAATAATACAATAAAAGCAGAGAACTTTAATACCTCGCTTTCAGCAACGGACAGATTGTCCAGGCAGAAAATCAATAAGGAAACATTAGACTTCCGCTACACTCACCAAATGGACCTAACAGACACACAGAGAACATTCTCTCCAACAGCAGCAGAGTGTATGTTCTTCTCCAGAGCCCATGGAACATTCTCCAGGATGGATCATCTGTTAGGCTCCAAAACAAGTCTTAACCAATTTAAGAAGATGGAAATCATATCAAATATCTTTTCCAACCACAGTGGGATGAAACTAGAAATCAAAGACAGGAGGAGTTTTGGAAAATTCATAAATATGTGAAAATTAAACAACGTGATCCTGAATAACCAATGGGTTAAAGAAGAAATTAAAAGAGAAATTTAGGCCGGGCGCAGTGGCTCATGCCTGTAATCCTAGCACTCTGGGAGGCCGAGGCGGGTGGATCGCTCAAGGTCAGGGGTTCGAGACCAGCCTGAGCAAGAGTGAGACCCTGTCTCTACCAAAAAATAGAAAGAAATTATCTGGACAACTAAAAAAGTATATATATAGAAAAAATTAGCCGGGCATGGTGGCGCATGCCTGTAGTCCCAGCTATTCGGGAGGCTGAGGCAGTAGGATCGCTTGAGCCCAGGAGTTTGAGGTTGCTGTGAGCTAGGCTGACGCCACGGCACTCACTGTAGCCCAGGGCAACAAAGCGAGACTCTGTCTCAAAAGAGAAATTTAAAAATATCTTGAGACAGACAAAATGAACACATGACACACCAAAACTTATGGGATGCAGGAAAAGCAGTTTTGGGAGGGAAGTTTATGGCAACATGCACCAATACCACAGAAGAAGAAAGATCTCAAACAGCCTCACATTACACCTGAGGAAACCACAAAAAGAAAAACACACTAAGGCCAAAGTTAGCAAAAGGAAGGAAATAATAAAGATCAGAGCAGAAATAAATGAAATAGAGACTAGACAAACAATAGAAAAGAACAATGAAACTGTTGGTTTTTTGAAACTGTAAACAAAATTGACAAATTTTTAGCTAGACTAAGGAAAGCAAAAATTGTTTGCTTGGGAGACACATCTGTTTCTGCAAAGAGGTCTCTGAATTGTAATGAAGAGGGCCCTGGAGGTATGGGCATTCCTGAGGCATTGTGACAAGCCTGTCTTTCCATGTGCTTGCCCCCTGTCCTGCCTGAGTCTGTCACATGGCTGTCAGCGTGCTCATTCCCACCGCACGTCTGGGACATCCTGTCACTTGGTCTACATATGTCTACATGTGCATCACACATTCCCTGCAAAGCTTCATCACGTTTTGGTCCAGTGCCTGCCATGGTCGGTCACATGTCCCCTGTATGTCAGCTGCATGTTCACCTATGAACCTCACATTTCACTTGTCCGTGGGGAAATATTGCCCTCCTAGGTCCAGCATGTGTTTGACATGTAACCCTCAGGGTAACTCCTGTATTCACTCATTCATTATTGAGTTCCTACTATGCGGCAGTCACTGTTTCAGGCTCTGCAGACACAGCAGTGAACAAAACAGATGACAAACACTGTCTCTATGGAGGCAATCAATGTAATAATAATAATAACAATATAGTAAACATAGAAATAAATCAATATGTATAATAAACAAATTATACAGTATGCTAGAAGGTGCCGAATGCTGTGAAAAAAATAGGGCAAAGTCAGGGAGATCAGAGCTGTGGGGCAGAGAGGACACAGTTGTGAACAGGGAGGCCCGGATAGGCCCCCTGAAGTCATTCGAGTGAAGACCTGAAGGTGGGAGATGAAATGAGCCTTGAAGATCTTGAGGAAACACATCCAGGCGGAGGAATGGTAGGGGCGAAAGCTGGAGGCAGGAGCTTATCTGGTGTGTTGCTGGACCACCAAGAAGGCCAGCGTGGCCAGAGGGGAGCAAATTGTCAGAAAACAAACAGGACTCGAACCATGTGTCTCAGTCTCAATGGACTTCAAGTTTCCTCTTTTCTTCAGCCTTTAATATGGTTCAGCATAAACCCATCTGTGGGCACAGTCTGCAGCCTGGACAACTGTCCTGGAAACCATTGACCACTGCAGTCCCAGGTCATTTTAATACACTCTGATGAGCTTAATCTCAAGAAAAACAAAACAAAACAAAAAGCCCTCCTCTCTGTAAATAGGAATATGGCAGCTGGGCCTGAAAATGAAAATCGTGTCACCCAGAGGAGGCCGAGGGGTGTAGGAGAAAGGATTCAGACTTTGAGTCCCAGCTCTGCCACTTAACAAGCTGAGGGACAGCCACTGTGCCAGCCTTGTTGAATCTGTTTCCACACGTGTAAAATGAGATGAGACCCCCACAGGTCTGTGAGGACAGAATGTAAAACATTAATAAGTGTTCAGCCCCCAGCCCAAGCCTGACCCTCAGGCCGGCTCGGTCCAGGGCCACTGCCTCCTTTCTTGGCCCAAAACGCCCAGTGTTCTCCCCCTTGGGCCTTCACTGTCTTGAAACTCTAAATTTAGCACCTGAGGTTCAGCTCTGGTGACAGGTAAGATCTTTGCATGGTTTCTGATCTATTTTTAATCCTGAATTCTCCCACATAGCATAAGGCTTCGATTCTTCTTAGAAAAAAAGCTGGAGCCTAAATCCTAAAGAAATGAAAATGCCAATCTGAATTGGCACAGTTCATCTCGTAGCTGATTAAAAGGATATTAAAAACATTTACGAGTGCCCACCAGTCACCCAGTTGGTAGGTGGCTGCCCTCTGGGACTTCTTGTCTTCTGCTGCCATCGCCTGGAGGAAGAAGGGACTGCAGGGACACTGAGCGACAGAGACCCACAGAGACCGGAGGCCCAGGGGGCTCAGCCCCTTCTGAGCAGTGGAGTGACTTGAAAAGCTGGTTTCCAGGCTCATTCAGTGCCCAGAAAGGCTCAATGACAAAGAAGGGAGTTTCATTTTTTTATTTTTTATTTTTTTGGAGACAGAGTCTCACTCTGTTGCCTGGGCTAGAGTGCCGTGGCATCAGCCTAGCTCACAGCAACCTCAGACTCCTGGGCTCAAGTGATCCTCCTGCCTCCTGAGCAGCTGGGACTACAGGTGTGTGCCACCATGCCTGACTAATTTTTTTTCTATATATATTTTTAGTTGTCCAGTTAATTTATTTCTATTTTTAGTAGAGACAGGGTCTCACTCTTGCTTAGGCTAGTCTCGAACTCCCGACCTTGAGCGATCCTCCTGCCTCGGCCTCCCAGACTGCTACGATTACAGGCGTGAGCCACCACACCTGGCCAAGAAGGGAGTTTTAATGACAGCTCCATTCTCTCCTTCTTCCCAAGGCAGAGCTACAACTTAGGGACAAAGGCAAATTTGAACTCAGAGCCTGAGGTCTAAATCCCGGCTTGGTTAGAGCCCACCTCACAGTGTAGTCCTTGAACCAGCAGCCTCAGGGTCACCTGGGGGCTTGTGAGAAATGCAGGATCTCTGGCTGTATAGACCAACAGATGCCCCCAGGAAACTGGCATGTGGGTGAGAGCCTGTGAGGGACCGGTTGGGAACACGCCGCCTCTCAATCTTTTCAGGAGGGCACATTAAGATGGTTTTATCTCCCCAAATGGAAATCACAGCCTTATTTCTTCCTGGTTCTACATGCTCACTATAAAGAAATTTAGACGATCTAGGGTAATTTAAAGAAGAAAGCAGTAAACATTGTTTTGTATAAATACCCTTTTAGACATTTTTCTATACACTCACACACACACTTTTACAAAAATCAGATTGTATCTTCCATCCTATCTTTCTTTTCACTGAAGATTCTTCGGTATGATTGCTTTTTTGCAGAGTAGTTGCTCAATGAATATTTGCTAAATGGGGAAATTGAATAGAACAGTATTCATGGGAGTATTATCTATTGCTGTGTTACAAATTACCCCAAAACTTGGCAGTTTAAAAGAGCAAATATTTATTATCTCACACGGTTTCTGAGAGTCAGGATCTGGGAGCAGCTCAGCTGGGCGACTGTGGCTCGGGGACTCAGGACACCGTGGTCAAGCTGCTGAGTGGGGCCACAGCCACCTAAAGGCTGGAAGATTCACTCCTATGCTCACTCGTGGCTGTTGGCTGGAGGCCTCAGTTTCTCACCACATGGGCCTCTCCGGGAGCTGCCTGCGTGCCCACCCTTCTCAGCGAGTGACTCAAGAGAGATAGAAGCTAAAGTCTCTTATAACATTTTATGTAATGATATATGATCGTTATCACCACAGTCTATGGGTCTCACAGAGCAAGCCTGTGTGGGAGGGGTGCGAGGGGACCACACAGGAGCGAACACCAGGTGGCGAGGATCACTGGGCGCCATCTTGGTGGCTACATCAATGGGAGACTGCTCTGCAAGGAATGTGGAACTCAAAAGGGAATTAATAACCGAGGAATCACTTCATTAACTCCTTCCAGGGACAAACCACACAGTAAGACTCAGCCACCTCACAAAAACGAGCCGGATTCTCCCACTGCACTCTTACTAAAATATAAAAGCCTGGACGTGGCCTACAAGGCCCTGCACAATCTGACCCCAATCCCCAGACCTCCCGAGCTGTCCAGCTCCTGACCTGTCCCTCTGACTCACTCTACTGCAGCTGCTTGGGCCACCAGGGCACCCTCAGCACCTGCACCTGCCTGGAATGCTCCTCCGCTCACCCTCACCACCCTCCCCCATCCTCCCTGGTAACTCCCACCCACTTTTAGGCTTGGCCTGAAATGTCAGCTCTCAGGGAGGCCTCCCCTAAGCCCAACCTAGTTTAGGTCCCCTTGGTGTTCACTCCTACAGTGCCCTGAATTTTCTCCTTCGGTGACATTTATCACAAATGCATTGAGTTCCTATTTGGGTAAGCATTTGTTTATGTCATTCTCACTCACTAAAGTCAACGTTCCATGAAAGCAGGACGTGTGTATCCCTTGGACTGGGCACTCCTCCGTGCCTGGCACTCAGTACAGGGCCCGGCACACAATGGCTACTCAGTAGATGATTGTGCCAGGATGAAATGAATGGGTGGATGTTGCAGGACCTCCGTGTGCACGCTCGGCTCGGGTTTCTCTTCCATTGTGTGGATCACATTCTGCTTCAGAGCTGCTGGGGAACTGAAGGTCCCTTTGCGGCATCACCTCTCTGTAACGCCATTGCTCGGGGGGATTTTCTGGGTGGAGCGCCAGGAAGAGCTTACCCCAGGGTCTGGCACACAAGGAGCACTCAGCAACGGAGGCTGCCGTGGTGATGGCGTGGCCAGTGTCATGGATGTGCTCCTGCTTGCTCCAGCTTCTAACGTCTCCAAGTCTCCACATGCCTTTACCTCTTTCCAGAGAGGCCATGCTGAATAGCACTTATTCCAAATCCAGGCAGGGAGATGGTGTTGTAGGGTGATTTAGTGATTTACTGAACATGGATTGAGAACAACTGATTGCTAGGTACTGTGCTGACCCCAGGCCCACAAAGTGGTGGAGACGGAATCTCTGCCACAGTCGCTCACAGCCTGGAAGCAAGGAGATGGATCAGTGCAATGCAGAGGGATGCAGGTCACGACAGTGGTGAGTTCAGTGCCAGGAGCTGGCAGACCGCAGAGGAGGTGCCTCAGCAGTGAGCAGAGGCCAGACCCTTCCAATTTTCTTAAAATGAAAAAATGCTAAACATATGATTACCATACTCCGAGGTCTATACCCAAAAGAATTGATAATGGGTGTTCAAAAAAAAAATTTGTGGCTTGTGCAAGTGTAATCCCAGCTACTCAGGAGGCTGAGGTGGGAGGATCACTCAAGGCCAAGAGTTTAAGACCAGCCTGGGCAACATAGTGAGAATCTGTCTTTTTTTTTTTTTTGAGACAGACTCTCACTCTTTTGCCTGGGCTAGAGTGCTTTGGCATCAGCCTCGCTCACAGCAACCTCAGATTCCTGGGCTCAAGTGATCCTTCTGCCTCAGCCTCTCGAGTAGCTGGGATTACAGGCACATGCCACCAGGCCCAACTAATTTTTTATTTTTTTTGTAGAGTTGGGAGTCTTGCTGTGTTGCCCAGGCTGGTCTTGAACTCCTGGGCTCAAGCCATCTTCCTACTTCAGCCTCCTGAGTAGCTGGAACTATGGGCGCATGCCACCAGGCCCAACTAATGTTTTTATTTTTT